>NC_133620.1:425642157-425819657 GCF_048593235.1 Sminthopsis crassicaudata
CTTCTCAATCCTTTGTAATCTGTCTCTAAACCTCCTCACTCAACTGAAACTGATCTCTCAGACTAATGATATCTTCAGTACCAAATCTGATGATCTCTCTTTCCTCAGTCCTCATCCTACTTGCCCTCCCAACAGCCTTTGATGCTTTAACATATTCTGCTCCTGGACATCTTTTCAGTTGCTATCTCTTGGTCTCTGTGTCTCTGTCTCTCCCTCCCCTCCCTTTCCTTCCCCTCTACAGGTTGGTACTCTGTCTCTCATCCCATTAGCTGCCATGAGTTCAGTTACTATTTTTTTGGGCAGATGAATCATAGATTTTTTATTTTCCTGCCATTTCCAGCTAAATAGAGGCTCTTAGAAGCAACTTAAACTCAACACAGTCCTAACAGAATTCATTATATTTTCCCAAAACTTTGTTCCTTTTCCTCACTTCTCTATATCTGTTGAGTATAATGCCATCCTTCAAATAATATGTGTTTGTAACCTGAGATTGACTCTCCCCCCTTTCTTCTCCTCCCCACGCCTCTCATACTCTTTTAGCTGTCAAATTCTGTCAAGTCTGCTTCCACATTATGCCCCTCACATGTATTCCCTTCCATTCACACTCATGATTATCACCCTTGTTCACACCCTTGTCACCTTTCACCTTATTGACTCCTAAGCCTATAGTATTTCCCCTGTCTAATTCATTCTCCAGATAACTGCCAAAATAATAGTTCTAAAGCATTGGTCTGACCAGAACATTCCCCAACTAACTAATTCTATGGATTTCTTATAGTCTCAAGAACCAAATACAAAATGGTGTTCACATTTCTTCTCAATGTGGTTCTAGTTTATCTTTCCAGATTGTTTATACATTATTCCAATTGAGGCATTCTAGGGTTCAGCCAAATGAACACATGGCATTCTGGATCTTGTCTCTGTCTCTTTTACATAGATTGTCCTTCATGCCTAAAATGAACTGTCTCCTCACTTCTATCTTTGGAAATCTTAAATCCCTTCAGATCTCAGTTCAAATACCACCCCCCTTTACAAAGCCTTTCCTGATTCCTTCAGGACAGAGATTGTTTTATTTTTGTCTTTGTGTGTCATGAACTTAGCATAATACCTGACATATAACGGATGACATTTCTCTGTTTACCTATCTATCTACATACTTTTGTTGTTTTAACATGTACAAAGTGCTTTATGCACATTATTTTTGGCAAAGGTTACCCCTCCCAGTTCCGTTATAGCCACCCACATCAGGGCCATATCTCTCAGATCCCTATTCTATTCTTTCTTCATGTTCTCTGGAAGGCCCTTCTATTAGTCATGGCCCTCAAAAAATTATCTTGTGTATATTTAATATTTACGTTTTTATATGTGTTATTTCTCCCTTCAACAGCAAGTTCCTTGAGAGCAGAAACTTTTTTTGTCCTCCAAACACATAGAACATTACATATAGTTAATGTTTAAATGAATGTCACAAAAATCTTGTAATGCAACAGACATCATTAACATTATTTTACAGATGAGTTGAAATGTTCAAAGAGTTCACAGAACCATTAACTATATAAAGCATTAGAATTTGTCTTCTAGATTCCAAGTCTATCTCTTTCTCCACTATTATACCATATTGTCTCCCAGTTTTCACTTTCTTTCTAAGAGTTCCCTTTTCCAAACTATGAACTCCCAATTCCTTCAAGTTATTTTCACATATTGTATGTAGTCCTCCATTCCCTAACCATCCAATTTGTCTTCCTTTGGAAATCTGGTAATGCCCTTCCTAAAATGTGGGGCTAGAATGAAGCAAAATTCTCCAATGTCATCTCACTAAGGTAAAACAGACTAGGACTATCCTATGAGTGTGCTGGTCACAAACACTCCAGGTATCCTAAGTGCATTGCTGTGCCCATTCTGTAGCAGGTATCACTCTGGTAATACCCCTACTCCATGAAAGCAATCCCTTACCATAGCCCACTTTGGAAGAGCTTTCATTATTAGATTGTTTTCTCCTTTTTCCAAGATCAAAGTTCCTTCTCTGCAGCATAATCAGGACAAGCAAGACCCTCAATGTGACCCTGACTATAATCATGACCAAGTACTTGACTTCTCCCTGGGCTGGGCTCCAGGGTCCTAAATCTTGAAAGTAGTTGGGCAGATCTTAAGTTCTCCTGCCATTTTGCTTCTTTTAATTGGCAACAAATGTCTCCAAATGTATGATTCTGTGATAAATCAGTATCCAAGTTTGGAAAGTTGTCTCCCAAGCTTTTCCTTTACCCCTTTGTTTTGAAGAGAACTAGAAAATCAGTAATTATAAGGTGTGTGGACAGAGGATAGAATGCAATTCCATCATGAGGAAGCACTTGCACAAAGGGAACAAAATAAAAATATAATGCATATAAAGGTAACAAATTACTCATCAGCTTGATTACAATAGAGGGTGCAAGAATGGGGTTTACCTAATATGAAATAAAATTGCAAAGGTAAGTAGACACTAGACTAGAAAGGCTTTAAATGCTAAATCAAAGAATTTACATTTTATTCTAGAAGCAATAAAGGTTCAGTGAGCATTTGGGGAAGGAGGGAGAGAAATTGATATGATTGGATCTGCATTTTAGGAGTATCAGTTTGGCAACTATGAAGGATGGATGGATGAGGAATGAGACAAAGCCAGGGCAACTGTCCAGGAGAGAAAGAAAACATAAGGGTCTAAACTGGGAGAGAGACTATATAGAAAGGAGGGGACAAATGGGAGCAATACTTTGGAGATAGACTTGACAGGATACAGCAATTGATTGAATATGAAGAAAGAATCAAGGCTGACTCCAAGGTTGCAAATTTGAATAACTGGAAGAATGATGACTGAAACGGGGAAGTTTGAAGGAATAATAACTATCTTCTGCATCTTTTTATATTCCCAGAGCTTAGCATAGTACCTGCCATATGTTAGGCACTTGATAAATATTTATTGATTAATTGATTAACATAGAAGAATATTACATAATAGTATACGCCTCTCCCAGGCAAGGTAAAGAAAGGTTCAAAGAAATCTTGAATTCTCTCATCTCGGGGTCCTGATGTATCTACATATATGATGGTGTATTGCATTTTAAATACCAAAGATGCTATGGTTATGAATGATGAACACTGAGCTGGCACCATGAATTTAAGTTGTTATAGCACATTTTAAATTATGCTGCTATAGGAAAGTTGGATGTTAAATTCATATGTTTTGGAAGCATATGGAAACGATTCTGCTACAAAGCAATACTCAGAGACGAGAGAAGAATATGAAAGGAATTCTGACAGGTCTTGTAAGGATTTCCCCTTTGCAATCTGTGGTGAATCTGAATAAAATTTTGAATACTTTCCATAATGTTAGTTTTTAGTTTTGTTTTGGATGTGTGTGTGTGTGTTTTAATTCATATGTAAGTTCTTTGCATGTGATATCTTTGTCTTATGATGAATTCTTTACTCAACAGAATTATACAGAACAGGGAAAATAGAGCAAATTCATACCTTTTGATGGCAACTGTCAATATGAGGACTTTGCAGAGGGCCTTCAGTTCCTAAGAAATCTGAACTTAATTTGGTAATAGAGAACAACTGAAGGTGTCTGAGCATGGAGATCGACTGTATTGTTTCTAGCGTGTGCTTGCCACCCCACCTACTCTCAGTACATCTTATATAGCCTTTATAGACTAATCTCAAAACATCTAAGGCAACCAAGTAGTGTAATGGATAGAGTCTTGCACCTGAAATCAAGTAGATCTCAGTTCCAATCCTGATTCACTTACTGGCTGTGTATCTCTGGGGCAAGTGACAAGCTCTTCTGCCTCAGAGTTCCTTATGTGTAAAACAGGGAAGGATAAAGCATATACCTCACAGGACTATTGTGAAGATCAAATAAACTCACACACATCAAATACCTTGAAAACATTAAAACGCTATATAAATTACTACCTACCATGAAATATATTTATATTTTATCACTAACTATAATGTGAAGACTGAAAGAGAGACAGACATAAATGGGATGGCTGATGGCAGGCTATTGGTTTGGGCCAGGGAAATAGTTGTCAGGGCTTGAACTTGGGTAGGAAGTGAGGGGAAGGGACAGAGAGGAGATGCTGGGGAGGTGATACCGATGAGACTCAGCATTATTTAGATCAGAAAATAGAAAGCTGGAATTTGCTATCATTTTTTCCAATGGAGTTTTAAATTTACTTTCTATCACTTTCTGCCTTCTGCTAGATTATTTTTTAGGAGTGAATATATGATAGAACCTCAGAGCACTTTAGAAGATATTCTGTAAGGCATTCTCTTTCCTGTATGGCTTATCAATGAGTTCCAAATTGCCCTGTGATTTGAGACACTCTATTCTATAGTCTCTTCATTTTAAAATACTTTTAAGATCCAGGTAAAGTCAAAAGCCTATTGAATAGTAGAACTAAAATGGCTCTTTCCAAAACACAAATCTGAACAATTCCACAAAAGGGGCAGGCATGTTGATATTCTTCCATTATACAACTTTGTCCCTGAGTACCCATCCTTGGCATATGATGCTAAAAAAATAAAAAGCTATAGTCAGTGGCACTAGTGACACTGTAATTTACTAGTAACTTGCTTCTCTTTTATCTCCTTTATGTAATCTGTCAAAAATTTTCTCCTATAGTTCCTTCAGTAAATACACATGAGTTTCAATCTAAGATAAATCAAAAAAGCTTGAGAAATGCATTATTAGCTAGGAGGAATAGAGGGAAAATATGCAAAAGGTGCCCCTAAACTGGACCTTGAAAGGAGGCTTTTGACAAATGGAAAAGTGGGAATAAAGAGAACAGTTAGGAAATTGCTGCAGTAGAGTAGGCAGGAGGTAATGAAGGAGTAGGGCAATATTTCAGAAGTAGAATTGGTGCCAACTGATTAGCAATGTGGCAGCTGATTGTATTTGTGGGATGGGGAAGAATTGAAGAAAAGCGACTGAAGGAAAGGCAGTGTAATCAACAGAAGTAAGAATTAGTGAGGAAGGAGTAAGAAAAAGGCTGTAGAGGAAGATTTCAACGTTACAAAGAAGAGTTACATTTTAGATATGTTGAATTTGCCAGATATCTTTACATGCAGAACCAGAAGACAAGGAAGAATTGGAAGATACAGACTTGGCAATTATATGTAGAGGAGACAACTGAGTCCATAGGACTGAATGAAATTGATAAAGGAGAAAGTAAAAAATAGGAAAAGGGGATCTAAGGCAAAGCTTTGGGGTATATACACATATCTTGAGAAAGGAAGAGGGTAAAAGAGTAAAGATATTATGCCTATTAAAGATATGCCTATTATATTATATATATTATACATATTACATATATATATATATATATATATATATATATATATATATATATATATATATATATATATATATATATATATATATATATATATATATAATATTATATTAATTCCAAACTTGCATTCAGGGTCCCCCATAATTACAGCTCATAGTATCAACTTAAAGTTATCTCCTCCTCCTCCCTAATACATATTTTTTATTGCAGTCAAACACATCACTTTAATATCTTTCCTCTCTGCCTTTGTTTACACTGGCCCCCCTAAACTGCTTCTACCTATTGGAATCCTACCTGACCTTCAATGCCCTATTTGAATACTCATTTCTTAAACCCTTTTCCATATTCCATACTAGAGGTCAGCATCAAGTCATTCTCCAGTTAATGCATGAGTGTAACATTTATTGTCTTAAGTAGTAAAATAAGGAAATCACATGATAATGGACAAAGAACTAGTCTCAGCATCAGAAAGATTTGAGTTCCTGCATTTCAGACACATGTTGGTTATAGAATCCTGGGCAAAACATTTAATTTTTCAATGCCCCAGACATCTCTCTAAGACCAGAGGACTGTAGGTTCCAGAATACATGTGGATAGGCATTGGTAAAGGGAATTCATCACTGATAAAACTATAGGATTCTGGTGAAAAAAAAAAAAAAAAAAGAGAGGGGGAGGGAAAGGGGACGAGAGGGAGGGGAAGGAAAACGGAAGAAAGAAGATGAGGAAAGCTGGAAGAAGCAGAAGGAAAAAAGGAAGGGAGGTAGGAAGGGAGAGAGGGAGGGAGAGAGAGAGGAAGGAAAAAAGAAAGAAGGAAATTCTAACTTTACTAAGGGAGATTACATCCTTAGTCCTGAATCATATACTCTCCCCTCCAATTCCACCCTATTACCAAGAGCTAGAGCAGCATGAGATACATGGTTCCCCTGTCTCAATTTCTTTTATTTCTCTCAATTACATCATCACTCTTTCAAGCACCAAGGTTCAAAACCCTGGTTTCCTTTGACTTTTTCCTCTGTCCTTTTCTCCAATTCTTGTCAGTTCTTCCTTTGAAAAAAAAGTCTCTCTAATTCTCCTTTCCCTCTCCATTTACAACAGCATGACCCTCATCCAGGGCCTTATCACCTCCTACTTTGATATGTGCCATGGCCTTCTGATTATTCCTGACTCTAGTCTTTGCCTCCACCAATCCACCCTACACGCTGCTGTCAGATTAATCTTCCTCACATATTGCTTTCATCTTGTCAGTCTCCAGCACAAAACAAAAACAAAAAAAGGCTCTTTCTTAACCATCATATCAACAAAAAATGTTGATGTTAACATTTATAGAGCATTCAGTAATTTCCAGAGCACATTTTTAACATGATGCATTTTTAACATAATAACACAAATATAATTTAGCATGTCAAGAGAACTTGCATGTATAGCATAGTTTATAAGATGTTGATCTGGGAGTCAGGAAAACATAAGTTCATTTAGTCATTGTGTGACACTGGGCAAATCATTCTATGAACCTCAGTTTCCCATCTGCAAGATGAGGAAATTGTACAAGATGGCCTCTAAAGTCCCTTCCAATTATAGACCTATAATCTTTCCAACTATAGATTGAATATAGAAGAAAATGTAGTGGGAGAGGCAATTTTGTCAATTTGAAAATGAGGGGTTTGGGATAGATGATCTCTAAAGCCCTTTCCAACACTAATATGCAGAAATGAAATTGAGAAAATGCAGTACCCAGATAGGTAAAGAAATTGGAAAGAGGAAAATTTGTTTAATGCCCCCAAAAAAACCCTCACAAGTTCCTAGTATTTTGAGCTTGGGCTGCTTCCTTAGCCAGGCATCCTGATTGTATTTTCCAATAGCTGCTGTGCTGGGTCAAGACTGAATCAGATTGCTATGATGCTTCTGATTCTAATCAATCAACAAATTATTATGTGCCAAGTACTGTGCTAAATGCTGGAGATACAAAAGAAAGGCAAAAACGGCGCCTCCTTTCTGATATTACCGAGGACAGTAAAACAGATAACACTCAAGTTTTTTTTATTTTAATTTTATTTATAACTTCCTTCTTCCTTTTCTTTCTTCTTTCTTAATATCTTTACACTATTATCCCCTCATCATAAAATATATCTCATACCCAAAATGGGTCATTTTCCTACTTTTTTTGTTTTTTTGCTTACTTAGGAATGCTATGCCGTTAAAACTTGAGGGCTACCTCATAGACAGTGAAAGTGGAACACCACTAAAGTTAACTCTCAATATTCTGGTCCATATTTTTCTTTTCAATATAGTCATACTTTTGCCTTAGGTCTTTATGACTTTTTACCTGGATGACCAGTTTTCAGTCTCTTATCTTTTTCATTCCATCTTCCTCATAGCTGCCAAAGCAATTGGCTGAAAGCAGAAGTCTAAATATTTTGCTTCTTATACAAGAGTCTTCAATGCCTTCAGCATAATATATAAAATCTTCACTTTGGTATTTATAGCCTTATGCAAATGGGATTTATAAAAAATTCATTTTTCATTACTCTGAATTAGAAAATCATCAATAAATATGTATATTTTATATACAAAGAAGAATGGGAAAACAGGATTGTATATGAAACATAAATATCTATTTTCTGTAGCTCTTTAACAAACACATGCTCATTTTAACATGCTAATTTCAAAGCAGTTCTATTTGTCAGTTTCTCCTTCTGAACTTGCTTTTGTTTTCTTCTGTTCATTATTACATACATCATTTTTTAATTTTTTTGAGGGGGGAATCCCTATCATTCTTTAATTCCATCCCTAAATTAAAAAAAAAAAAAAACACCTAAAAACTTTTATTGTAACAAGTATGTGCCACCACACATGCTTTGAGGAGACTATTCCAACTCAAATTCACACTCAAAAATTGGGTCTCCAGGATGTGGCTACTATGCATCTCAGAGCTAAAGGAGTAGACCTCAGAAGGTGGGGGTTGTCTTCTGAGCTCTATAATTCATGAGTCTCCACTGTTGTGCTGGGCAACTCACTTAACCCTTTTTGTCTTAATTTCATCTGTAAAATGAGTTTGAAAAGGACATAGCAAATCACTCTGGTATTTTTATCAAGAAAACACCAAATGGAGTTACTAAGAGACAAATGAAAAACTAGGAAAAAAACGATAACATTAAGTATGTATAATATACCAGGCATTGTGCTAAGAACTTTACAAATATTATCTCACTTGATCCTCACAACAATCCTTGGAGGTAGTTACTATTATGATACTCATTTTACAATTGAGGAAACTGAGGCAGACAAAGGTTAAGTGAGTTGCCTGGGATTACAGGATTGGTTAAGTCTATGGTATCAGACTTAAACTCAATTCTTCCTGACTCCAAGACTTATAGAGTTCTAGTCTGTGTCATCCAGAGAAGTCAATGAAAGGGGAAAAGAAGAAAGGACAGGGAAGAAAATACTAGATAATTTGATAAATTAAAGTTCTGCTTATACCAAGTTGGGAAAAGTAGGCAAAATTTTATTGACTCCTAATCAAATTTAGTGGCAACTCTGAAAATGAGTTTTAAGAGATTGAAGGAAGTCTAGTAGTCAAGTTGAAGAAAGTCTAGTTTTTAGTGCTCATAGTCATTTGCCAGGTAGTCCCCAAGGATGTCTTCAATCAATGGAAATTTTTATTGGCATCCTATTTTCTTCCAGCGTAGTTTCATGGGAAGTTGGTCCTCCGAAACAACATCTTAGAAAAATGAATGCCAACAGATTCAAAAGAGCTCTAGGATTTAAGGTATTTCTACTTCTAAAATCAAAAGTAATGGAAGATTTGATATTGTATTATCACCATCCCTGTCTCAGAAACAGATGATTTACCTTCAGGGCCACTGACTAAAATCAATACCTGCTTTAAATTTGGCCTCTGATATTTGCAAAGTACTGTGGGTTTAAATGAGAGAGATGCACTAGAGAGGTACAAAAACAGATCAATCAATCAGTCAATCCATAAATGAAGATGTTGCACACAGAAGATAAACCAATCACTCTAAGTAGGATTTCATGAATCTCCACTTGGGCCTGATCCCACAGCTCTCACATGGGGACTCAAACCCCCCTAAGACCCTCTGCTTGTGTCCTAGCAAGTCCCTGCTAAGACCATAGCATGGAGCTTTGTGATTACTAAGGCTAATCGCATAGCACGGGAGCACTGCTGATTGCCAAGGCTAATTGTGGGCAGTTCTCCTACTTACACTTCAGAATTGCTTCTGAAGGAACCATTGATTAAGTTAATCAATCAATGTTACACATATTCATGCTCTGACATCTTGTGTTTGTCATATCACAAGGCTCCGTCTAACCTCTAAAATAAGTAATCAGATTGCTTGAATCATAAGCAAACAGGGCCTGTAATCATAGAGGTGCAACTTACTTCTTGAGGCTTTGCCAGATGATGTACTTAACTGAATCAGGCCATCAGCACCTTCACAGAGATCTCAAGCAATGTTATGTATTCCTGATAAATTCAACAGTGATTATCTTCTAATACAATGTTATTCCACTAGATGGAAATATGTTTGCTTATTCCAATTTTTACTGTATAATTTTCAGTGTGTGTGAATATACACACACAAACCAGTAGCAAATATCTAAGAAAAAATACCAAACTCTGTAGAAAGTACTCCATTGCTATTATAGTTCAGCAACCAATCAACAAGTATTAATTAAGCATCTACTATGTATTATAATAAGTAATGACAAACATGAAATAAGTAGCATGGATGTGTATACATTATATAGTATATACATGTACATATATATTTGAGTATAGAGAAATAAGTATGTAAATAGGTAGGTAGACAGATAGGTAGAGGTGTAATGTTTATATATTTGTGTGTATACATAAATTAATACAGTGAGGCAGCTAAGTGCTCAATGGATAGAGCACTAGATGATCTAGTCTAGATGATCTGGTCTCAGACACTGACTAGCTGTGTGATCCTGGACAAGTCACTTTATCCTGTTTATCTTGGTTTCTTCATCTGTTAAATGAGCTGGAGAAGGGACTGGCAAACCAATCTACTAAAAATTCAAAAACTATTTATAGTTATTTTCCCATGTGTCTACACTGTGAGAGATATGTGAGAGACATAAAGGTATTACACAATCCTTGTCCTAAGAATTTTTAACTAGCAAAAAGAGGACAAACAATATCTACAAGCAATTGATTTCTCATCGAGGAAAATACTCTTTCCATCAGTATAAACTTTAATTATAAACCAATCTAGTATCTCTGTCAAGAAAATCCTATGGTCCAATGGGTATACAAAGAATCAGACATGCCTAAAAACACTGTACAACAACAAAATAAAGATATTGTATGTATATAGAGAGACAAAAAGATAGATAAATAGGAAAAAGAAAAATAGATAGAATAGAGATTAGATAAATAGATAAAAAGGTAATTTGGGGGGAGGGAGGAAGTATCAACACATATATACCCAGTACACTCATAACTTTGAACTTAATGAATACAATTTTTAAGACCAAATGAAACAACAGATCACAGTAATAAAGCACAGCTGAAAGATAGTCTGCTTTTCTAATATCACTGAACTGTTTTGCCTTTTCTATCTTTACAAAGCAGTTCTGCTCTTACTCATCTAGACCTCCAAGGAAGTAAGAAATGCTAGCTAGGCTTTAAAAATCAGAGTTACTTTCTCTGTGGGTAGAATTATGTGTGGTTAAAGAAACTAAAGAAAAATGAAAAATAAAAAGAAGAGGAAATGATACAATGTCCAAATTATGTTTTTGTGGAGAATCCGATAAAATATCTTCAACTGAATCTTAGATTCTCTAAGCTATCATTACTATTTCATTCTCATCATGAAGAACCCTCAGATTACCTTTCCTTGGAATTACTCAAAGATACCACTGAGTCTTAAATTATTCATGGAGTATTTAATATCCTAATGGCCTTTTGAAGGAGAATGGATTTCTATTTTCTAAGTGGGTTTAAAAACAACTACAAACATTTGCAATTAATCCTGTATTATTATTCTTCAAGAGATAAATATTCAAAATTATAATAGGATTTTAGAGAGATCAAAAGCTGGAAAGGATATTAGAGGTCATTTAGATCAATGCCTTCATTTAAAAGAGGAGAGAATTGAGGCCTATAAAGAAACAGTGACATTGCTAAGGTCGTGTAGGAAGGAAATAATAGAATTGCTACTGGACCACAGGTCTCATGCCTTTGAGGTCAAGCTGACCCTAAACCCACCGTTGACAAATTTTTACTGGTGTTAATATTTAACATTAAAATAACCTAATACAAAAGCATTCATTTACTCACTTTGACATTTAAACTTAAGATTGCTTTCAAGTATCAAACACCAGAAATAATATTTTGGATTGAAGGTCATTTATAGTTGTTGCTGTTTTAAAATTCTGAGAACAATATACATATAAATAAAATTTTGTTTTAATTGTACTTGAAAAAATAAGAACTAGGACTTCATCAGTAAGGGATTAAGAAAATAAAAATTCTCTATTAAACCATATTAATACTTCTCTGAAAAATTTAGAGAGGTATCTGAGGAACTGAGAGTTTAAATGACTTGCCCAGGTGTCAACCATAGTGAGAATGTGCCAAAAGCAAAGCTTGAACCCACATCTTCCTTGCTCCAACAACAGCTCTCTAATCAGTATTCAACATTTCCTGGATGTTAATTGAACATGAAACTGAGTCCCTGTAGCAAATCAACAAAATTATTATACATGAAGATTAATTAAATGTTAATTTATTTCTGAGTTTTACTATATCTTGCTGTTGGAAAATGCTGTCCATCTAGTATATCCATAAATGAAAGTAATGCCACCAAAAGAAATTTAACATAGAAGAGACAAAAATGAAATAGTAGTATAAACAGCTACTGGAGTTTAGGGGAGCTTTCCTACATTTATCTCCAAATGATTTGGCTTAAGATTATACTTCCTGACATAGGAAGTAACATTGTAAGGCAGAATGAGGGACAGACTGGAAGTAAAAATGGCTAGGTTCATATCCCAAATCTGCTTTATGACTGAGCAAATCAAATCATTTAATGTCTCTGGACCTCAGTTTCTTCATCTATAAAATGGGAATTTTGTACTAGATGACTTCTACAATCCATTCCAGCTCTAAATCATTATCTTTGATATAAATCCACTCTCCAAAGAATTGACATTGCTTAACCTCTCCTTCCAGAAACTTCAGGGGGATCATATGAAAAAAAAAAAAAATCAGATCTCCAGTTTACTAAGGAAATACAGGTTTGTGACAAATAGTCCCAGACATGAATGGGCTTGATTGACTCATTTCTCAACTAAAAGTATTAGATTTTAAGGCTTTTTCCACCTCCAGAATCTATGATCAAATGGGATCATTTTAACAAAACCTCTTCTAGATTGGAATCCCTATGGATTATATGCCATCCAAAACCTAGCTTAGTTGAACTTTCTTTTAGGCTCAATACAGACTGACTCATCATCTTATAAAACCTGATGCCACCAGCATAAAAGCAAAGAATTAGGCTTGACATTTAATGGACAACTAGGTTGGACAATGAATAGATCACTGAAGCTGGAATCAGAAAATGTCCGTTCAAATTCAGGTAATTCAGATACTTTGAAGCTATATGACTCTGGATAAATATCAGGTAACTTCAGTTTCCAAATAGGGATAAAATGGGGATAATGATAGCATCTACCTCCTGTAGTTGTTGTGAGGATCAAATGAGATAATGTTTGCAAAGAATTTATCACATCTTGAAGCATTATATAAATACTATTTATCATCATCATCATCATCATCATCATCATCATCATCATCATCATCATTCCTGTTATAAAAATTGAAAGCAAGTAACATCCAGGTCATTATTCTGAATGTTTGCAGAGAATAGGAAATAAGTATGATTATTCTATACTGATCTTAGAGTATCAAAGGATGTTATACTTTAGCTTATTCACAAAATTATGGAATTTAAGAATTAAAAGAGGCTTCTGGATTCATCTGACAGTCCAACTCAGATTCAAAAAAGAATCCACCCCACACTATATCCAACAAGTGGATATCCAGCCTCTGCTCAAAGACTTCGAACAAAGGGGAACTCACTCTGTCACAAAGAAATATATTCTTCTTTCCAGTCATAGCATAGTATTTTCATCTTTTTGTTTTTAATGTTTTTGTTTGCTTGTTTGCTTTTTTCTTTCTTGTGTTTTTTTTTCCTTTTTGATATTTTTCTTGCACAACATGACAAATATGGAAATATGTTTAGAAGAATTGCTTACTATCTGACAAATTGCCAGCTATCTTGGGGAAAGAGAAAGTAAGGGAGAGAGAAAACTTTAGAACAACAAGTTTTTAAAAAATGAGTGTTGCAAATTATCTTTACATGTGTTTGGGAAAATAAAATAGTATTTAAAAAATTGCCTTTCTGTAAATACTACCTTATAGAGCCAAGCAGAGCAAATCTAAACTCATTCTGCTTCAAAGACTTAAAATATCTAGGCTCATAGGATCATGGAGAACTAAGGGACCTCCAAGATCATACAGCAGTTCTTAAGTTGTTTTGTGTCATGGATATCTCTGAATTTTCACTTTAGTTGTAAACTCCTTAAGGACAAGGATTACCTTTTTTTTTTTTTTTTTTTTCATTTTATTTTATCATCATTTAGCACAATGTCTGGCACATAGCAGGTGATTAATAAATGTTTCCTGGATGACAAGCATTCTAGTGAAGCCTGTGGACTCCTCAGATTAACATTTTCACATGTATAAATAAATTGAAGAAAAAAATAAATTTTAATTGCTGTTTGTTGCTGTTCAGTTTTTTTTTCTTTTTTTTTTTTGTTTTGTTTTGTTTTTAGTTAGGTCTGACTTTTTACAAGTTATCTTGGGGATTATCTTGGTAAAAGATACTGAAGTGGTTTACCATTTCCTTTTCCAATCCATTTTATAAATGAAAAAAAATGATACAAAAAGGGTTTAATTACTTACCCAAGGTCACGCAGATATTAAATATCTAAAGCCAAATTTGTGCTCTAGGTCCAGAGCTCTATTCACTGTACTACTGAGATAGTAGTATTTTTTCCCAATCCAGATTCATGGATTCCCTGCACTCTATCAATGGAATATAAGCTAAGAACCCCCAATGTAGTACAATCCATTTATTTTACAAATGAGGAAACTGAAGTTCAATTAGATAGAGTGACATGATCAATCTTACACATAAAGTTAAATGGCAATGTCAGATTTCAATCCAGGTCCTCTGACTCCCGGTCCAAGACTCTTTCTACTATTAAGATAATTATCATGAACTCCTTGCATCTTCTCTAAGTTAAATATCCTCAGTCCCATCAAGGAGTCACATGTCATGGATGTAAGATGCTTTGCTGTCACCAAGGTCTTATCAATATTCAATTAACAATATCCTTCCTAAACTTTGACAAGGTAATGATTGCTTTAAAAACTCATTTCAATTCCCTGTCTCCTTAAACTATGCCCATTAAATAGTCACAGTAGAGTTTTGCTTTAGTAAACTACAGGGATCTCTGGGATAGTTTGTTATTCATGGAATGGATTTTTATTCTATTTTAAAGTTGAACAAGTATCTAGTCTTTTAAATGCATTGAGAGCAACAGCTTAATTTAAAATGTCAGTGCTCAATATGTGAGAGCTCAACTATTCTCTGGGAAGAAGCTTTAATGCATATATATTATTAATGCATAATCTAATAGAGCAGATCTCTTTGAGTTGATTCCAACCAATAAGTCATTAGTCACTGACTGTAAAGCAAATTTGGTATATCTAATAGAGGAAAGAACTTTGGTTTTTGGTTAGCCTTAATACAATGCTAGTGAACAGAACGATGATTAGAAAGTGAGGGAGACCGGAAGGAAGAGGGGGAATGAATTCTAGAAGCTTGTATGGATTTCTAGTACTTGCATTTATTAAAGGCATAAAAGAAGTACAATAATTTTGAATATTCTTCCCTCTTGGCATTGTCTTCCATCATTCAAACAGACTACATTGACTTCCCTGAACTAGAGGATGAGAAATGATGTATCATTGAAAGGCTGAGCTTTCAAATTCTTCAGTTGAGTATAAGTATAGGGGGAATTTCTAAAATATCAGCAACTATTGACCATTTGAGAATTCAAGCTGCTTTCTAAAGGGCCAAGGAGATATACATCAAGTTTCCAGAATACAGTGCTATATCAGAGACCACAACAGCAACAACAACAAAAATTGGTCTTGTTAATCTGGCAAAGGACAAAAAAGCACATTTCAAACAAAGTCCATTGGTAAAGCATTTCAAAGCTAGCTAGCCCTAGGAAAAAAAAATATTCCTTAAATCAGAATTCAAGATTTACTCTAAAAGAGATGTGAGAGTATTTTCAAAAAATACTAATGCTTACAGCAGCTTCTATAATGCACACCCAATTTTAACTAAGCTTTAGACTAAGCAAACATGAATTTATTTAGGACTCCCAGCTAATCCATACAGATAACTGACTAAAGTTTAGTCTTTCAAAGTGAGATGCCTTCTCCAATTCCTTTAGCTATTTGCATAGTATATAAACAAACCTGAGACTAAAGAAACTTTCATCCCATCAACAATTGAAGAAAATTCCATCCAACTGAATGAAAGTAAATGGAGGTAAAATCATATCTTATTCAGTTCTGTGATAAGGTAATTGATATTTCCATAAGGATTAAGTGATCTAGGGGAGGGATGGAAGAAAGGGAGGGAAAAAAATAGAACACAAGGTTTTGTAAGAGTGAATGTTGAAAATTATCCATGTATGTATTTTGAAAATAAAAAGCTTAAATTAAATTAAATTAAATTAAATTAAATTAAAAAAAAAAAAAGAAAACAACTATATACATCAAATATTCTGACTCAACTTTCAATTATCAATATGATTGTCATGTTGGGTTGCAAACAATCCCCTCTCTGAACCAGACAGCTTAGCACAATGTATATCAATCAGTCAATATTTATTAAACACCAACTACATGACAGACATATGTGCTAAATGCTAGAAATATATAAAGAGGCAAAAATAAATACATAAAGCCAGTGCCTGCCCTCAAGGAGTTTATTTTATATGTAGAACATAGCAACAGGTTTTGGAGCTTCTATCCCAATCTCTCATCACACCGGAAGGCTAGGTTCTCAGAGAATTGTCTGCTATTTTTCTCCTTAGAGGTGATCGTAAAGGGTTGCAGAACTGACTTTCTAATGTTGTTATTCAAGAGTATCCTTTGGTGTATTTCCCCATTATCAGTTGCTATCAATTACCCAATTAAACTTAATTAAACAAGGTTATAAGAACAGATGGTACAAAATATCTCCCAAAACAGATATTCTCTCCCACAAGTACATACAAGAATCTAGGAGAAAGTGGCCTTAAGCTAGCACATGGGGCAGAAGGTAATTCATAGTTCCTGGCTAGGGGAAGTCCTTTTCTTCCCTTTGTGGGGATTTCATGAAGTTTTCTTTAGGCAGCATGGAACTTTTTGCTCCATGTGGAGTTCTAAAGCTCTTTTTTGGAATTATATTTAGTTTTTCCTCAGTTGCCATTACAGATGCTGCTGTTAGTCATTTCTCTTCCAAGATCCATTATGAAAGAACCACGGCAAATCCAAATTTTCTAACTTTTCAAAGTTAAAAAAGCCATTTTCTGGTTGGTGGGGAGAACAATGGGTGTGGAGGAGGAGGAGAGAGCCAGAGGTTCCCACTTTTCACCCCTTCCCAAGAAATACTATCTGAGAGACTTGGTTGGAATTGCTTCCACCTTTGGGCTGACTAGAGACTAGAATGACTAGTTTGGGGATGGCTTGTTATTTTTTTTTCCTAAGATCCCACAAGGCATGATCGAGCTTCTTTAACCATTCCCAATATATTTCCTGGGTAGTCTCATTTTCATCTCATATAATGTCTTTCATTCATTCCAAACTGATTTTTATACCTAATTTAAAGACTTTGAATGATTGATTGTCTCAATAGAGATATTCTTACTTGATAAAGGGAGTGGGGTGTAGAGTATCTTGTTATTTACTTTAAGTGAGAAAGAATGAACGATTGATGGATTTAATCAACCCTTACCTTTACAATAGCTTGTAAGCACATGTATAATACTGATGGGTTTGTTAGTTATTTTTCTCCAATTTTTTTCTCCCCAAATTGACTTCAAAGTGTTTGCAAATAGGATTTACCAAGTGCCTACTATGTTCAGGTACCATGGTAAACACTAGGGATATAAAGAAAGTCAAAAGACTGTTCCTTTTCTAAAGAATCCTACAGTCTTAATAGAAGAGGCAACATGCAAATCACTATGTACAGACCTAATATATGCAGAAGAAACTGGAGATAATTTACAGAGGGAAGCCACTAGCATTAAAACAGATCAGAAACATCTTCTTGTGGAAGGAGGGAGTTTAGCTGGGTATCAAAGGAAGCCAGGGAAGCTAAGAGAGGGGAGTAACAGGCATAATGTCCAGCCAAGGGAAAAGCTCAGGGTGAGAACATGGAGTATCCTGTGTGAGAAGGCTGGTATCTCTGGATGACAGAAAATGTGAGGATGGGGCAGGAGTAGTGTAAGATATAAGAAGCCTGGGGAGGAAGAAAAGAACCAGGTATGGAGGGCTTTATACATCAACCATAGATTTTTATATTTGACCTAGATGCAATAGGGAGACAATAGAGTTTATTAAATAGAAGTGTGATGTGGTCAACTGTGCTTTAGGAAGATCAGATGTGACAGCTCAGTGTGACAGCTAAGTGGAGAAATAATCAATAATACCTAAGGAAGTATTAAATTCCTTATATTGCTTAGAATCCTTAGAATCTGGGATAAGGAGTAGTGTGAGGTACAAAGTACATATAATGCAAATAGAAGTTCACTTTAGAGTGGAATACACTACTAATCTCTTCTACACTGGGAAATCTTTGATTAGAAAAACTATCTTTTTTTATTAATTATACCACAGCATTTAGCAAAGTGTCTGATACACAACAGGTACTTAATAATTGTTTATTGGATTACAAGCAACTAGGTGGAACAGTGGTTAGAACATTGGCCCTAGAGCTATGTGGCCTTGAGCAAGTTATTTAACTCTGTATTCCTAAATGAGCTGATGAAGGGAATGGCATACAATTTCAGTATCTTCACCAAGAAAACACCAAATGAAATCACAGAGAGTCGTACATGATCTAAACAATTGGACAAGAAGTCTGGATTAGTAGAAATCATTCTTCTCCTAAAGTAGTAGTACCTATTTGAATTACTATTCAGTGTTATAATTATTTAAAATATAGTCATGGGTTCCAGTGCAAAAGAAATAAGTAATGCTGATCCAAATAATGTAACTACTTTAGTGCATGCATTATTCCCACTAATGTAGATCTTGCTATATTTGAAACATCTCTCCTCATAATAAAGTGGATAGAAGACTGGAAGGAAGCCTTATCTGATACATAAGAACTGTGTAACCCTGGAAATATCACTCACCCTCAATATTTTAAACAATTCTCTAAGGGAGTAAGTGGCTGAGAAGGTACTGATCTACACGAGCAGAGAGAGCACCCTCACCAAACCAGTGAAATCACAAGGCCCTCTCTCTACCTTTCTGTTAAGCTGTCATTCAAATCCCTCTCACTTGTATTTACTGATAAGAATTCTGCTCCTGAGAACCAGATGGAGGTGGCTCTCACTATTCAAAGGCACCTTCTGGGTCAGAGGACTTGAGTTCCAATTCCAGATTCCTTACTAACAAGCTGTAAAATTTATTTATTTCTTCATCTTTTTGGATCTCTGTTCCCAGCAATAATATGAGAGATTTGAAGGAAATGATTTTGCAGGAGCCTTCAGCTGTAATATATCATCCGTTTCTTCAACCTGCTCTCATGTAGTTTTCAGATTCTGATTAGTTCCCTTGATGACTACTTACCTGCTTAAAACAGAGTATGTAAGAGCTGAAAAGGGAATTTTTAAGGGCCTTAAAAGAAAATAAAAGGTTTATTTTTTTACACCAGTGGATAGAACAAAAGTGTGCACTCATTTTCCGTTTGGAAATGCATTATGGAGAAAATATCTTAAATATATTAAAAACACTAAAAAGTTACATGTGTCTTCAAAGAACTGTCACTTATCTTATTTTCTTCTTATAACACTCCTGAGAGGGAGATGCTTAAGATAATAGGATTTATGACTAGAAGGACCTTAAAGATCAACTAATCTACCTTTTTTTTTTTTATCATTGAGGAAAGCTCAGAGAAATAAAATTGTGTGCCCAAAGTAACCCAGGTAAATGATAGAATTGGGATAAGAACTCAGATCTTCTAGCTTCAAATTCAAAGCTTCTTCTACTATTCAATTCTTCCAGTCACTGTCTTTTTTTTTTTTTTAAAAATAGATGAAGAAGCTGAGGCAAGAGTACATAAATGACTTTCTATGTCACATGGCTGGCTAGTTGAAGGGCAATAAGTAAAAATTAAAAGATTACATAAAAATGCCCATTTCTCTAGCCAAGGCATATTAAGAATATAGACAGGTAATTAGTAAAGTGAATAGAGTGTTTGACATGAATCAGGAAGAGCTAAATTCAAATCTAGCTTCAGGTATTTCCTAGCTTTATGATCCTATATAAATCACTTAACCTCTGTCTGACTCAATTTTCTTATTTGTATAATAAGGATACTAATAGCACCTACTTCCCAGGATTTTTTCAGAATAAAATGAGAGAGCAATTGTAAAGTGTTTTGCAAAACTAGTAATATTACATCAATGCTAGCTGCTATTATTATTTAGAATATCATTTATTTGAAGTGTGGTATAAGGTTTTAGTATTGTTTTTCTTATTTATCTCTCCTTAAAAATCTTTCTGGGTTAATGTGAATAGGTCTAGATATCCACATAGAATTATTTTGTGTGAAAGCCCTACTTTTTATCTTTTCCTAAGTCTGGAGATCAATAAGTCAGGGCGACAATGTGTTCATATGTTGACAGGGATGTTCAAGAGCTGACCAGAGTTGGAGCTAATGTGAAGGACACTTTTGACAGAGAAATCCCCAGTAGAACAAGGACTTGTGACTATCTTTACTTTCCTACTGGGAATTCTTACCAACCTTTAGTAGATGTGTGAGCTTAAACAAGTCATCCCAGAACACCATTGACTAAACCACACTGGATGAATGCTAGTGTAATTTTTCATTCTTATAACAAAAATAACTTAAGAGAGAGAACAAAATATTTTTATCTCTACTATTTCCTTTTTAAAGCTCATTTTGAGTTTCATGTTATTAGTTCATGACACTTTTGGGGGTCCTTAGTTATACAAACCTTTTTCTATATATTATATATGTCCTTTTTCATTTCTATAGACCTTTCCATTTTCTTCCTTTTCTGAATCATTGTGATTGTACTAATAAAATTTCATTTTTGAGACTCTTCTATCCTTCTTAAGTATCTTTCTCTTTATCTTCTCTGGTAATGGGATTATACCTGTCCCTTAGCTAAATGTTTCAGAATTCTGCTTTCCCCACATCTAAGGTTCATTTCTTATTATGTCTCACTCTGCAATATTATTATAAGAATATCATTTAATATTTAATTGTATTTTGTTAATGCATAAAAAGTACTAGCACATTTCTCGATAGAGCTGGCTGCTGAGAGATTCTATTTTATGGCAGACATGATTTTTCTGAGCAATGTCCCAAAGCTTACTTCTTTTTATTGCTTCCAGGAAGCTGCAGCTTAGTTCCCTCTACTGAGTTAACTGCCAATTTTGAAAGGTTATAGACAAGACATTAGATTCTGGGAGAGTTGAGTTGGATTCAACATAGAAGATTAGTGTGAATAGGTCAGCATCATCAAATTCAGTCTGGCAGATTCTAACATATCAGCAGAGATACTACACCTATAAGTAAGGATTTTTTTTTTTAATTTGTATAAATGAATTTATATAATTTTTAAAGGCTGGTTTTTTAGAAGAAAATCATAATCAGTAGAAAACAAAAATGAAAGTGCAGTTCTACAATAGCATTTTGGTCAATTTCCCACTGAGCCCAACAACAAATCTGAACATCTGCACTGACAGACTTGGAATTTTCTGGGAAGTCCAAGCTCTATGCCATCAGAACCAAGATCCCCATGGCAGAGCAAACTCATCCAAAACCTTTCATCAAGGAGATAATCTAACATTTGTATCCAGGATTATAGCTATGTAGCATAGGCTAGACGGCCGGGGGGGGGGGGGGCAAAATATCACAGATCTCATAAGTGAATACACATAATTTGGTGATAAGATCCAAGAAGTCACTGTCTGGAATTAAAGCTCATAATGGATATAGAACATTGCACAGACACCTCATTCAAACTTTTCAACAACTCTGTGTTCTATGTTATCTTTTTATTCTTTTTACTGTTAGTCTGCATTTTTATTTATCAATTAATCAATAAGGATTTATTATACACCTACTATGTGACAAAAACTGTGCTAAATATCTGTAAATTATTATAGCCTTAGAATTAGTTAGAGATGAAGCGGGTTGCCCAGAGCTACACAGCTAGTCTGAGTCAGAAATAGGATTTTAATCTGCATCTTTCTGACTTCTAAACTATACTGGGCATCTCTTTTCAAGCAGACAATAGAAATATTATTATTCAGACTTCACAGAAGAGGAAATTGAATTTGAAACTTGTATATTTGAGCTGGAATCTTCCAGTCTTGAATTCTATATTCTGTTCACTATTCTATACTGCCTCTTCCATAATGATAACACCAGAGTATTCTTCCAAATCCATCATGGAAACAATCATCTAAAATATATAAAATAAGCTTTGATCTAATTAATTATAACACATATGTCATGAGCTAATATTGTAATCATGGTTCCCTGGAATCTATCAATGAAACAGTAAGCTAAGGAACAAGAATTTAGCTTATATTTTTTCCATCATATATTTGTGAAGAATTATCTGACTGACCAGCATTAGTCCATTTGGCAAATATAGTCCTGTAAAGGTTAAAAGCATATCAGATTATCATAAGTTGTTGACAGGATCCATTAAAGTCATTCACATCCCTTTTCTCTGTCTCTTAGACGTATTACACTACCTTTTCATGTTAGTTTTTGCTCTGCTAAGTAGGCCTCATCACTAAAGCATCAGAATTATAAATGACCCTTTGGACTCTGTCTTGCTTTCCACCTCTAATCAGTCAATCAATAATTCATATATAGTCTTCCTTTGAATTAGCCACTCATTTCTAGTAGCACTAACAACACCCTAAATAAGACTTTTCTTATTTCTCACCCCCACTATTGAAATAGTCTCATATTTGCCATTCACTTTCAGCCCTTGTCCCTATAGACCATCCTGTACTCAGCAGCCAAATTAATTTTCCTAAAGTATAGCTTTGATCACATCAAAAGCTTTCAAGGATTCTCCACGGCTGACTAAACGAAGTTTAAAAACCTTATCATTCAAAGACCTCCATGATTTGGTGCCTTCTTCCATTTCTAGTCTTATACTACACATCTCCCTTACAGGTAGATCAATAGAACAATAATTAAAGGTGTATATATATGAATCCAAGTATATCATGCATGCCTATATACAAATTTGCATATATATATATTTATATATGTGTGTGTGTGTGTGTGTGTAGGTATTATATAGCCGTACATTTATATGATAGATTTTATAAATATGATAAATATAGATTTTTTACATGTACATATTATAGATTTTGTATAGAGATAGAAAAAATAGGTAAGAAGAAAGAGAGAGAGAGAGAGAGAGAGAGAGAGAGAGAGAGAGAGAGAGAGAGAGAGAGAGAGAGAGAGAAAGGGAGAGAGAGAGGGAGAGAGGGAAGAAGGGAGGGAGGAAAGAAAGAAGGGAGGGAAGGAGAAGGAAAAGAAGGAAGGGATGATAGATTTTTGGCCTGCCAAGGTCTTTTTTCATCCATTCTGTGACTAGTGGGATGGATATCAGGTTTAGGTGACACTGTATATGTCCAGAAAATAATTTTATATAACGTATAAGTTTGTTTGTTTGTTTTTAAGATACTACTGCACCTCTTTCTCAAAAGAGAAGCTTTAGTCCTTAAATAGATCACATATTCTCTTTTAAGAGAATAGCTGGTATCCCAGCAAGCTAGTGCAGAATTTTATTACTATGACAGAGAGGGAAAGGTTGTGTGACTGCAGAAAATGTAGGTAATGGATGGACCACAGTGGATTTCCTGAAATGATAATAGAGATGGAAACTGCCTATATTATAAGATGGTGTGTGGGACTTTGAATATGGTGCAAGTTTATTGCTAAGTCTTTAGACTTAGTCTGTAGACTTTGCTCTTCTTATCAAACAGCCCAGAAAAAGGGAGCAGGCTCTAAGGAAACACCACCATTTGTGCTGCTTTTGCTATCTTGTGTCAGGACCTGAACTTTATTCTTTGTGATTGGTATTGTTTTCACTTCTGGTCTTGGAATAAGGAAGAAAATAGGAGGCACAAAGCCAAGGAACAATCTGTCCAGCAAAGATTGATCTTATACATATTGATCTGAAGCTGCAAAATATTTTAATACTGGCCGTTTCATGCTTCTTTTCCCAATCTCTATTGCTGTCCTGACAATTTGCTCTTTTTTTAAAAAAAAAATATTTAAATGGCAATATATAATTAAATATGCTATTAACAAAAACAGGGAGGGAAAACTTATAGCTGATTATTGAAAGGGCAAATCTAGTTATATAAAGTTAATAGTATTCTCCACCCCCCCCCCTTTCCTCTTTCAATGTCCTCCCCAATGGTTACCTGATACTTTTATTGCTAGCCTCAAAGTGAACAAGATCCCCTTCCATGGCACTGTCTAAATGTTTCATCCCAGAGTACTGTCCCATAATCAATACCTCTATAGGAATTTACCACCACCACTATCAACTTTATTAGATGATCACCTTATCTAATGAGATAATCGGTACTAACAGTTTACTACAAGTTATTGAACTTGCATAACTTCTCCCCACTTACACTGGTATGCAGAGGTCTTTTGGAGACATAAGGCCTTAATCCAAAGCAGTGACTTTAATGATAGGTGGTATAGTGAGTAGAATGTTGATGATTTCAGATGCTTACTAGCAATATTTGTTTACTTATTATCTCTTTCATTTAATTAGGAGTTACATTACCTGGCACATAGTAGATGCTTAACAAATGCTTACTGACTGAACCTGGGCACTTAGACTGCCTCAGTTTCTTTATCTGTAAAATGGAGATAATGAAAGCATCTACCTCCCAAAGTTTTTGTGAGAATAAAAATGAAATAATATTTTAAAAGTGCTTTGTAAACCTTAAAGCACTATATAAAAACTAGCTATTGTTATTATTATTAATATCTTCATGGGAAACGAGTAATGATAGAAAAAGAAATCTGGAGTGAGTGGACTTACTAATGCTCCAAACATAATATCTCCTTCCTGCCTTTTCTCCAATTTTATCTCATTTATATTATATCATATTCTTCATTCTTGTTACCTATGATTTTAGACCATTGTTTAAATTCAAATGGCACTCAAGGAAAAAAAGGCTCATTATCCCCTATTTTATTCAATAGCATTAAGTATATGTGTTCCTTGTTTTATTTGAATGTGCATGCAGTTAAAATCAAGTAGAATCCCACTTCAAGCTAGAAGACACCTTAGTAATTATCTAGGTTGACCAATCCTTTATGCCCTACTCTATTTACAATTAAGTAAAATAATGCCCAGAGATATAAGAATATATGCCCATGATCACACAGAGAGTAAACAGGAAATTGAATCCAGAGCAATTGGTTCCAAATTCAAGACTTGTTTAATTGTTCTAAAAAAATGGTAAACAATTAACTCTCCAGGGCAAAACAAAAAACAAAAACAAACAAACAAACAAACAAAAAAAACCTGTCTGCACAATACAATTTAAGCTCCATCTGCTGTATTAATATTTTCCCATCACTTTTTTAAGTCTAAACAATCAATAAAACAATAAACCAAGGCCTGCTTTGTATCACACGCCAATTTTCAAGTTGCCAATTTCCACACTGAAAACTTGCCCAGTAGTTCTTGAGAACCTGTCCAAGCTGGTTGCAGCACACCCCTGCTTACAGCCATGCTGCTCTCCAAGTATGAGCATAGGGGATTTCATGTTATCTTAGCCACCATTACACAGATAAACTGGACCTCTGGCATCTTGCAAAATATGCAATCAGTTTCCTCACTTGTAAAATAATCTCTAGTTTTTATTTTCCTAATGAAAGTTTTCACAAATATATACTAGCATTCATGGCATTCCACAAAGTACAACCGCATTTTCCAATATTCTTTTGAAACTAGCTTAAGCTAATAAAAGTCACTTGCAATCCTGTCATAAGGAAAACTGACTGTAGTGACAAAACATTTCTGAATATTTCTAAATATCAGTTTATTTGGGTATTCTAAGAAAACAAAAAAGCATTCCATATTACTGACCAATTTGAAGACTACCTTCTTATAGACTTGTGGTCCAAAGATCTATAGGGATAGGGCCTGAATCTGTAATTTTAGTTGAATAAGGAACTTATACAAGAGGAAACTCTATCAACCAAAATAGGTCTCTACCTTCTATGAAGTTTAAAAGGGAAGAAAATTGTCTAGATCCACAGCACTGAAATATTAACAATAAGTCCAAAGTCATATAGTTTTTGCTGAAATCCCTCTTCTATAAGGGTTTGCTGATCTTGCTCAATGCCTTCCCCTTTGAGATTATTATCTCCATTATTTCTGCATATGTTTTGTTTACAATACATCTAATCTAATAGTGTATATTTTGGTTTTGTACATAAATATTTGCAGGTTGTCTCCCACATTAGGCCAAATTTTTAGAAAGCAGGAAATATTTTTCTTTCCCCAGAACTTATCTCAGTACATGGCTTCTTAGGTGCTTAATTAATGCTTGTTGACCTGAGAATCAGTATATGTGAGAGGCAGAATTTGAACTTAGATATTCCTAGCTTCCAGACCACCTCTTAAATCACTATGACTAAAATCTTTAAGTCAAAAAAAACCATGAAATTCCTGAATTGTTAGAAATCTTTTCAAAGAATCATGAATTCAGAAAGTATCTTTTTGGCAATCCAGGCAAACTAGATCTAGACAGCAATTCCTTCAAAATATTACAAACATTTTTTTTTTGAAAAATGAGGTACATAAAAATTATAACTGGCCAAATGCAAAAAAAAATCATGAAACACAACCTTTAAAAGTAGAATTAATCAAGTGGAAAAAGATAAAAAAGCTAATTGAAGAAAATCACACATTAAGAACTAGAATGAGGAAAATGGAAGTTACTAACTCTATGAGACACCAAGAATCAGCCAAATAAACTAAAAGAATGTAAAAATGGAAGAACATGTAAAATACCTCATTAGAAAAACAACTGACCTGGAAAACAGATCTGGTAGAGACAATTTAAAAATTATTGGTCTACCCAAAGATCATAACCAAAAAAAGAGGTAGAACACTTTTCCTTGTGCTAAGCTAAAATCTAGTTCTCTGAAATATCTACCTGTTAGAGTTAGAGTTTCTGAGGGCCAAGAAGAAAAAAGTCAGATTCCTCCTCAATGAGATAGCCATTGAGACAATCAACCAACAACACTAGATATTATGGAATTTAAAGACAGTTTTCAGTGATAGCAGCTTTTGTGTCTTCTTCCTTTTCCTCCATCCCTCCAAATTTTCTCTCATTCCAGTCAAACACCACTGATTACTTCAGCTTATCCTCCCATAGCATGACTACTAATTTATCTATCATTCTTTTTGCCCTGCACTTTGATAGTGTACATTTTTGACATGACTCATTGAATTTTAGAAGAAGTTATGAAATCACCAATATATTTAGCTAAAGCCTCTCATCATTCACAAAACTAGTTATTTCCATCTTCCCCATTTTTCTATTTTTTCCAGAGGCAACTCAATACTACTTTACTTTTTCCCCTGTTACACATCAAGAAAATTTTTGGCATTTATTTTTACAAGTTTTTGAGTTCCAAATTTTTCTCCCTCACCCCCCTCCTCTTCCAAAGATGGCAGGAAGTTTGATATAATTTATATACATGCTACCATGTAAAACATATTTCCATATTAGTCACAGTTGTAAAAAAAGAAACAGATCAAAAGGGAAAAACCATGAGAAAGAATAAATTAAGTGAAAAAAATATGCTTCGATCTGTATTCCAAGTGCATCAGTTTTTTTTAACTGAATATAGATAATATTTTCCTTCCTGAGTCTTTTATATTTGTCTTGGATCATTGTGTTGCTGAGAGGAGCTGAGTCAATCATAGTTCATCACTATACAATGTTGCTGATACTGTGTACAATGTTTTCCTGGTTTTGCTGATTTCACTTTGTATCAGTTCATATAAGTCTTTCCAGGTTTTTTTCTGAAATATACCTTGCTTTATTTTTTATTACACAACAGTATCCCATTACATTCATATATCACAGCTTGTTCACCATTCCTCAATTAATCATTATTTAAAAAAAAAAATCTTTGACATGACAAATGTCCTCCAGTCTCTTCCCTCTGACAGTGATATTCTCAAAGTAAAGTCTGACCTTCCTATTTCCCTACCAAGAAGCTCCAAGTGCTTCCTAAAATCTGGATTCCTCTTAGTCTTTCAAGCTCTTCATAGTCTGATTCCAGCCTACCTTTCCACACTCTTACATGTTCTTTTCCTTCATTTCACTGTGGTCCAACCAAACTAGCTTCACATACAGTATTCTTTTTTTTCCCCCCCTGAGGCTAGGGTTAAGTGACTTGCCCAAGGTCACATATCTCGGAAGTGTAAAGTGTCTGAGACCAGATTTGAACTCAGGTCCTCTTGAATTCAAGGCTGGTGCTCTATCCACTTCGCCACCTAGCTGCCCCTCACATACAGTATTCTATCTCCACTCTTCATTCCTTTACTTAGCATATCTGGAATTCATCTTTTGGAAGCTGGGAGACATAGAAAGTTTATGTGCCTTCAATGAGTTTTCAATCTTGCCCTCACAGAGCTTATGATCTATAAAGTGTAGATGCAATTCATTCTATATTTGTATCATTGAAATTGGGTTACAAAAACTCTGACTCCTAACTTCTTCCTCAGAAACTTGGATGTAGAGTCATTTTTACTGAGTATTGATCATTCATTAGTAATAGTGTGTTCCCATGATTTTTCAAATTAAATGCAGTATTTTAAGCATCTTATAGGTGATCAGAAATGTTTTTTTATAAAAATTTATAAACACAACTATCATCTTCTATAATTAGCATGAGTAAGTAATTTGTCCATCTAAAAATATCCCATCTTTTGAATCTTGTCTCCTTTCCCCACCCAACTTTCCTCACTCATCATCATAGCTTCTTTCAAAACTTACTTCATGCATCACTTATATATGATGCTTTTCCTAATCCTCCAGCTACTAATCCCCTCTCTAATAAAATTATCTTGTATAATAAGTGTATACAAAGTGTCCATACTTTTCCCATGAATAGAATGTATACTTCCTGAAGGGAGAGAGTACCTCGTTGTCATCTCTGAATTCCTTTGGGCCAGTGTGGTTGGTTGTCCTTCATGTTAAAAAGAGCCAAAGTGACAGGACTACATCAGAGTCAAGGTATAGTGTGTCCAACTGTGGCTGATCAGACCAATACTAGCTCAGGAGGCTCTAACACGGCTTGGGCACAAATAGTCATATGAACATTTAGAGTAGAGGTGTCTCTCAATTTGTAACTCACAAATTAGTCTTCTGGCAAGTCATAGAGTTTTTGTTAATAATTGATTAAACAACAATAACAAAAAATACCACTTATTAAACAATAAACATATTTAGAGCATTATGCTAAAAACTGGGGGACATAGAAACTTTAGGGGTTTTCATAGACCTTATAACTTTGTCCTCATAGAGCTTATGATCTAGAAAGTCTGGAAGTAGTTTGTTCTATATTTGTATCATTGAAATTGGGTTACAGGAAAAAAAAAGGTCAAAAAAATGACAGCTTCCGATTAAATAAATACATCAGCTTCAGAAAGACAGATGGAAATTAAAGCAAGTTCTGATGTAGATGATTCATCTGATCTTTACTACTTTTGTTTATTCGTAATTGTTTATCAATAATAATGTGTATAATTTCCCATTTAAATTCAATATTTTAAGTTCCTTATAGGTGCTTAGCAATTTTTTTAAATAAAAATGATCTCAGCCCTCTATAGATAGCAGACCTGTCACCTCCTGTAAATAGCGCCAACAAATAATTCATTCTTCTTAAAATATCCTATTCCTTGATTCCTGCCTCTTTCTCTCCCCACTCCTACCTTTCCCCACTCACTATCACAGTTCCTTAAAACAACATTTCTCCTCCTGCCTGTAAAAGGAGGAGAACTCATACTACTGATGTCAAAACTGCTATGGATCAGAGCCAAAGCATGAAGCCTGCCTATGGGGAAACATTTTTTATTGTTTTTATATATTACATGGATATGGAAGGTTTTCTTATTATTATTTTATGCCCCATAGGGGATTAAATCAGAATATTGAAATTCTGTATGATGGGCAAAGCAACACCAGCAAAACAAACAGCACCACTAAAGGCAAACACCCAAGGTGCTAAGCTTAATTCTAGTGTTCTGTCATCAATAGTACAAAGCAGGCTGGACTGCTCCACAAAGTCAGAAAGTAGACATTGTCAGGTACCTTCTGCATTAATGAGCTTCCAAAGAGAAGGAAAAGAAAAAGAAAAAGGATAGAACATTCTGAAACTGATGAAATGCCCGTTGATTTGATTTACCATACATGACATTTTTCCTGTTTATGGGAACCCTCAACTTCAATTCGAAGCAATTCTGAATTAAGGTATTTCCACCCTCTCACCATCTGTGTAGTGCTGTCAATGGAAGCCTGAAATACAAATAACCACCGCTATGTATGTGAAAATATCCTTTGCATGTTATTTTAAATAATCATATCCTTTTCAGAGGCAAAGTCCAAAAAAACTGGGTCTTCCTAGGCTAATACCAATCCTCTTTTAAGAATTGTGTACAATTTCTACACACCTTCCCACATCCTAATCACCTTAAAAACATAAGATCATATCATATATATATATATATATATATATATATATACAGAGAGATTTACATAGATATAGATATAGACTGATGGCTATTGATATTTATATAGATATGTAGATCTATAGATGTAGCTATTTACATAGATATGTAGATGTAAATATATTTATATAGATAAAATATGTAGACATAGTTACATAAAGATAGACAGACAGATATATTTGTGCCTACATATACATGTAAATGCATGGTTCCCTCACCTTTGTTTCCTCATATGTGTGTGTTTATGCACACATATATATGAGAAGCCCAGAAGCAATGTCCTCAAAGTCCCATGGCTAGAATCAGATGACATCCAAGTCCTTTTCCTCCTCTTAATTGCTAAGATCTCTAGTGTGAGAGAAGGAGCTAAGGCACCAACCTTCCAATATTCAGACCAATGTTCTTTCCTACAATATCATGTTGTCCTTTAAAAGCCTCCCAATCAGAACCTAGTAATTTAAACAATTTATCCTAGCTGCAAAGAACACAAGATCAGTTATAAATCCTTGAAGGGCTATTAAAAAGGAATAAGCATTTATTAAGCATCAACTATATTCCAGGCACTGTACGATGAACTTTACAAATATATCTCATGCGATCCTCACAACAACCTTGGGAGATAGGTGTTGTTATCTCCATTTTTATAGTTGGGAGGCCTTGCCCAGGGTCACACAGCTAGTAATTGTCTGAAGTTGGATTTGAACTCAGATCTTTCTGAGTACAGTATTCTACTCACAGTGCAACCTAACTATATTTATTAAATATTTAAATAAAAAACATAAACATAAAACTGCCTTTTTAAAGAAAATATGGATTATAGGAACTCCAAAGAGAAAATTAACAAACTCATGCTTGCTGATGAATGTTTTTTCACTTTTTTCTCCCTTTTTTTCTTTTGTAGCATGATTAATATGGAAATATGTTTTGCATGATTTTATATGTATAGTAGATATATTTCCTGCCTTCTCAATAGGTAGGGAAAGAGCATGAGGGAAAAAGAATTCAGAACTGAAAAATGAACATTTCAAAAATAAAATAATGCAATTTAAAGAATATGGAAGTATACATGAAGTAGATGATCAGATCATTTCACATACTATTAGAGTTCATTCAGATTTGCACCACAAAGTTCCTTGATTGGTTCCAAGAACTGTAGTCATTATGCCATGCTTCTTTTCATATAGTAGCTCACCAAAGAATAGAAGGTCCTAGGCTGTCTCATCTGGTTTAAGTCTGGCTGATTTAGGGGAACCTCAAATACCATGCCCCTATAATTGCCTATCATATGCAGCTGCATTAAATAGCATTGTGGGTTTATGTTATGACCTACCATTCTCAAGGGATGAATAACCAAACCACCAGATCATGACCCTTTGTACCCCAAACCAGAAAGGGTCCCTTTGGACTAGCTAGTGCACTAATTCACTGAACCAATAAACCTCTCAAATTATGTTCAATTATCATAAGCAGGAATGCTAAATTATCTTTTCCAAAGATAGGCAGACACTAGAATGGTTCACTGGCTGACACCCAAGGACTCCATGCATTTATGTTGCATTAGACCCTTGTATTTGTGCCAAGAAAGAGATGTATAAGAATATGGTGGTAAGTTATTAAACAAACCACTGTATTGCCCCAACCAAAATTATAGTAAAAACATCTATTTCCCATTGAGAAATAACTTCTAAAAAGGAGTTAACAGTTTCCCTGTAGTCCTAAAGGACCTCTGTGCTTAAACAAAACTGATCCCAATTCTACATTTTCAGATTAGGTTTTTGCTCAGATTCTCATCTTTCACAGTGATGACTTCACATAGTCAGCCAACAACCATTTTATTAAAGTGTCTCTCAGGAACTGTACTAAGAGATGGGGATTCAAAGAGAGTTGTTGGCTTCAAGAAGCTCATAATCCAATGAGAGACAGAAAGTGCCAAAAACCATATATGATTAAGAAATGTGCAAAATAAATTAGAGATGATCTCAGAGGGAAGGCGGTAGGCTTGAAAAGGATCAGGAAAAGCTTCAGGCCGATCATGGCTTGTTACCTGAGACTTGAAGAAAATCAGAAAGCCAAGAGGAGGGCATGATTGCATTTCTAAATTGTGTGATCTGGACTTTTTGCCTAGCTTCCATATTTACAGTGTACTTTTCAGGCTGTAGATGCCAAAATGGATGGGAAATGTTTGTGTCATGGAGTTATATCTCTTTAAGACTTACCAGTTCTAAACTAGTCTGAAAAAAAAGTTTTCTTTATAACAGGAAAAATATTGAAAGGAAAATGATTTGAATGATGAATTGCTTTAAAAACATAGGAAGATGGGGGAAGGAGAGCCCAAATAAACAGTCAGCCTCTCTATATCTCTCCTAAAAAAGACATTTCAATAAATGGGCCAAAAGACAAGAGTTTTAAAAGGTCACAATCACGGGCAATTTTTGTGAGTTGAACATTTGATATTTTCAGAGGCTGTGGCAATCTGAAGCATTAAAACAATCCCAGCAGAGGAGATAGCATTCAAAAGAGAGCTTACTGCTCCCTCTTTCTTTTCTTTAGAGTGGTTCAGGGAAGGCCCTGCTTTGTGAGCACTTGAAGCCAGCAGGCAGACAGGCTGCCTCCAAGGTTATAAGGAAAGGTGCCTCTTCTGGCTCTACAAAGATGGCCCCAGGAGGAAAGCCTGCTGCTTAGGACACGATTTGTAAATGATGTTAAGCAGGGAAGGGAATTCCTTCTGGTAGCAGGGATACTTACAATGCCATTTCAAACTGTTCAAGCCATTTTTTCTTCAAATCTTTTGTTTTGCAATAAAATTCCAGTCCATTTTGTCCTTGTGTATGAATGAGATAGAAGCCATAAGACCACTGTGGAAATGAATAATTAATTCATTGATTAATAATAATGCTATATTTTCTTGTTCACCCCACTAACATCCTTTAAAAAAAAACATAGCTGGTCACAAGTGCCCACCATAACTATCTTACAGGGGCAGCAGCAACATCACAGTTGATCATAGTGCACAGAATTAAAAATAAATTTCTTAAACCAACAACAAAAATAAATAAATAAAAATAAAGCAGTGTATGCCTGGAGGTAGAATGGAATAGTGAAAAGTCTAGTGAATGTTTAATGGAAGTAAATAAGCATTTATATAGTGAAAGGCACTGAAGTAGCACAATTATTATCTTCTTTGACTTTCACAACAATTCTGAGAAGTAGATGCTGTTTTAATACCTATTTTACAGTACAAGAAAATGAGAAAAATGAGGGTTCAGTGATTTACCCAGAGTCACACAGCTAGTAAGTGTCTAAGGCTGGATTTGAACTCCAGGTCCAATGTTCTATTCACTATGCTACCTAGCTTCCTTGGTAACTTTAGAGTCAGGATGATTTATGTTTAAGTCCCAGCTCTGATACTTGATGGTTGTGTTACTTTGGACATGTCACCTTACTCCTCTAGGAGTCAACTTATTCATCTGTAAAACGGAGGAGTCAGACTAAGGGTTTCTGAGGTTTCCTTCTACTTCTAAATGTATGATCCCATGATGCTCAGTTCCTATGATGTTACTGACTTGAGTCCAAAGTCTGGTTCTGCTACTTACCTTGACTAAGTCACTTCAGTTCAGTCTCAGTTTACTCATATGCCAAATAAGAAGGTTGGACTGAATGATCTCCAGAGCTCTAGGTTTATGAATGCTTTAAGATTTGCAAAATGATTTACATACATGAGCTCATTCAATCCTCCCAGAAACCTAGTGAGACAGGTGCAATTATTGTTTTCATTTTATTGCTGAATACACTAAAACTAGCATGAGTAAATGCACCAGCCCCAATTAGCTACCCAATCAGCAAATACTGGAGACAAGTTTTGAACCCTTGCATTGAAGTCCAAGTTTCTTGATTTAATAATTGGGCAAGACATTGATCTCCAATTGATCCCACCTCAGTTTGTTAGCTAGAAATCTTGAGCATTGGGCTTGATGATCTTCAAAATCCCTTCTTAGTTCTATATTTATGTTGCTGTGATTCACCACTTCTAGTTGCCTCAATTCTGCACAATGTCTGCATTTGCAGAGAGATTCTCAAAAACTCTTAAGGTCCCCGAACTAACATCATCACCTATGCTGTGGCTGTTCAATTGTTTGTCAGAGTCATGGCTTTTCTTTGTTCACACTCAAGAATATGTATTATCATTCAATCATGTCAGGAGATTCTCACAAGATCTCAGAAGTTCACATCTTAGATATTGTACGTGTCACTTGAAAAGTTCCCTATTGATAACATTTGTCAGTGTCTAAGATGACACTACCTTTTTGTTTTCTTTGTCAGTTGTAGGGTTGTTGGCAATTTTGTACTGCTGAAGATCTATTATTTCCTTCATCTCATAGTTATCACCTTTCCTTTTGCACACAATGACTGCCAAGTCAAATAAGAAGATGTGCCTGGGAAAAACAAAACAAGAGTGAAATGATAAGAGATCACCTGGAAGCAAGTGGGCTGTTCTCTAAAGCAGGCTTCACCATCAAGCATCCAAAGATCATTGTAAAAAAAGGCTTACATGCTGCAATGTTAAGCTATTAATAAACACTTCATGGACAAGTTAGAGTACTTCTAAGCGAGGTACCCTGGTCCTTAAATATTCATGGGAATGGTATGGCTCCATTTCCATGCATCACATTGAAAACTTACTTCCTCCCTAATGAAGTCTAAATTGGACTCTTGCCTGTCTCTTAAGGCCTTATTTAGACAAAGCAACAGAAAACAGGGCATTAAGAGGAAAGGTTGTCTATCCTTAGAATACTGCTGAACTGATTACTAAATAGAACATTATGGGATCATCCTTTTTTTTTTTTTTTCTCCTCACTAGTACCCAACAAAAGTAATTAAAAAAATTTTTATCTTTATTATTTTCTTTTATTCTCTCTTCGGATACTTATTCATTCTTATTAAGATACATATGATTCCTCACCTTTCTTGTTTGGTGTGCTTGTCTAAAGTTGTTATTCTGATTTCCCCATCTCCCTGAGGTCTTCCAAACACCAAGACAGGCTGATTCTAAAACAAAAAAGGTGGGCTTCATTCTTACACAGACACATGTAAACAGAAATGATACTTGAAGGGGGAGGGAATCTCTTCCTGCCCTCCCCAGGACCAATATATAGACACTGAAATCATTTCATACTTTAAAAGCATGGGGTCCAGAAAAACTGAAAGCAAACAATGCATTTGAAAATGAACTTGCCTTTCTTGAAATTGAGGTATCCATTGTAGAGACAAGGGCAAAGTAGAGTTTTTAATGGGAAAATCAGATCTCTTTCCAGGTCAGAAAGAGGATTACATCAGAAGAATTTAAGTTACATGGGATCTAAAACATAAGCTTATTTTCTTTTGAAAAGGTGAAGCTTTTGAAGCTGACCTGATTAATGACTGAAAATCAAGAGAGATGCTTTCCCAAAGCAGATGTCAATCAAAGTGGGCAATTGAAGAAAACTGGTAATAGAGAAAGAACACTGGGAAATGTACTTTTCTAAAGGCAGTTCCCGAAAACTTATCCTTCCCCTCCATTCCCTATCTTTTTGGAGATAAAAAGTCACCTACCAGATTCTCTATGGATAATTGAAACTGCTTTATTTCACGGAGGGTCTCATTGTCTCTCTTCACTTCATTTACATATTGTGCCAAGTCCTAAAGAATAAAAGCAAAAGTTTAAAAAGAGTACCAACTGTGATAAATGGGGGAAAAGATGCATTTTTTTAATTGAATGATTCTGACAACATAAGTAATCAGCATAATCACTGCCACTTTCTAATGACCACCCAAGGGCCTTGTATTATTGTGCCATAGTTTCCTTTTATTGTTCTGCCTCGGTTTCCTTAAATTGTCCTGCCTCAGTTTTCCTAAATTGTTCTGCTTCAGGCCCTTGAATTGTTCTGCCTCAGTCCCCCAGGTTGCAAACCACCCCCCTCTTGACCATTAGGACTGATATAACTTAGGGCTGGCTACTCTAAGGTTATAAACTGCAAATATGTAAACTCAAGATAAGGGGGAGTTTAGACATCTTGGCTCCTAAGTCCTCCTTATCAGAATTTATGGTCGTATCCCCCAACCTGTCAGAACCAGATTGGCGGTCCCTTCTTGGAAATTGCCACTATTTACCAATGTTCAGACTCCATCCCCTAGACTACCCTGACCTATGGAAACATATATATTTCATTGGAATTTCACATTCAATGCTGCTGCTGCAGCTGCTGCTGAAGCTGCTGCAGCTGCTGAATGCTTTGAGACCAAATTGCCCTGGGACCAAAATGGATCCTTTGGTCCCAGAAAATCTCCCTCTCAGAAATCCAAATAAAATATTAAAAACTCTCTTATCTCTATCTTGCCTTAGTTTCTCCAGCATTACAGTATCTCACATATATAAGACATCTCACAGGACATTTTTAGAAAGTGATAAATCTATGGTACAGCTGGGGAACCTATAGCTATTCTTTACCTTATCTCTGTAAAGCCCAAGGATATCATTGCCTTTAGTGGGGTGCTATGTAGAATAAAGGAAAGGAAAATAGGTCAGCATGACCTGTTATGAGTGTTAAAAACTGGGTTCTACAGAATTAAACTTTTTACATAAGTAATGGGCATGGGAGAGAGGAGGGGATGAAACACACAAAGAAATGACTTAAAAGTTTGGAAAAGAACTTGAACTGAGCTGTATTATGCAACCACTTATTTCTCCTATTTAACCAACAGGGAGTAGCCAGTCAAGAAACAAAATTTAATTCTGCAGATCTAAAAAAAGGAGAGGTCAGAAACTAAAAGGCAAGCAAGTGGATAAAGATGAACCCCAAATGCCTACCTATCATGATCCTCTATGTGCCTTAACCTATTTAAAAATGTCTTTTCTTATTTTAGAGAAAACAATATTAGCTAATCTGTCTGTACTGTTCCTAGCTATTTTTATTATATTTGCTCTAGATTTCCTTGTGTTCTGAGTTCTTCTCTTGCCTCTTTATATATTTAATTCATCTAAACAGCAGTAGGTCTCTGTCAGACAGCAATTCTGAGCATTGTTTAGAATGACTGAATTTCCATATTGAAAACAATGTATGTATAAACAGGGAATCTGTATACCCTGAAGGTTAACAAACAGCTGTGTCTTTTATAGCCCCCTACCAATGGCGATATTAAAAAGAACAGCAGGAACTAGGATTGAATCCCACAAGAAATGATAGAAAGGAACTTTGCCTGATGCTATAACAAAAGTCACATTTCACATGTGAACGCAACTGACATTGATATTTGTTAACTTTCAGTTATGTACAATTGCTATCTCTATTGATATTTTCATTGAGCATACTCAGAAAGTGATTTTTGGTATACTTGCTTAGCTCTCACATATACTTATTGTATTTGGAAAAATGAAATACTATTAAAAATTTTTAAATAAACTTATGCTTACTTAAGTTGTATTTAAGAAAAGAAGAAAGAAAGGAAGGTTTTCTTAGAAATGAAATTCAATTGTTTCTCTAACACATCTAATTCACATGATTGAATTTTGAGTTTATGTAAAAAAATTTTAATGACCATAATTCTAAAAAAATACATAACAGCATATTTGCTGGTTGAGAAAGGCAAGGCTCAACTATCAATTTGTCCTAAATGAGCACAAACTCAGTATGAACCAGCAGTGTGATGTGATGGCCAAGAAAATTAGTTCAACCTCAGTCTATGATAAGAGAATAGTTCCAAGGAATAAAGAGCTGATGACTTCACTGTATTTTTACCCTGCTAATACAAGTAAGTTATTGTGTTCAAATCTGGAATCCATATTTTATCAAAGACAACAGCAAACCAGACTTTGAGTTTATACCATATGAGAATCAATTGAAGAAAATAAGGATAATTAGACTGAAGATAAAGGGCAATTAAATGGCTCAGTGGGATAGAGCCATTGTAAGAATGGCTTGTAAGAATAAATCATCTTCATGAGTTTAAATGTGGATTCAGACATTTATTAGACAGACAAGTCACTTAACTCTATTTGCCTCAGTTTCCTCATCTGTAAAATGAGCTAGAGAAAAAAAAAAAAAAAAAAAAGGAAAGACACTCCAGTATCTATGCCAAAAAAGCCCCAAATGGAAATAATCCAACAATAACAACAGATGCCTTTAAGTACCCAAAAGGCTATTTTATGGAAGAGGGATGTGGCTGGTTTTGTTTCATCCCAGAGGTACAACAACAAATGCAAGGCAACAAATGTTGAATTGAAAGAGGCAAATTTGGGCTTGACATACAGGAATAATGAACAATTCAAGCTATCCCATAGTGGAATGGCTGCTTCAGGAGGACATTTGACAATGTTATTGAAGGGCTTCAAACAAAAGTTGCTTGGTTTCCTGTGTGTATGTGTCAAGAGAATTCCTTTTCAGGCATGGGTTGAAGCAGATGGTCACTTCCAACTTGAAAATTCTATAATTTTCCCCATGTAAATTCTGCCAAATCTGGCAATGTAAATCAAATTATTTTTCTTAGTATCACTGTTATTTTTTTTCAAGACCTTAAATATAATCAAAGTGATTTCCAGGTTAAATAATCTGTTTTACATTGTTTAGACATGTCTATGAAACTTTCTATAAAACTCCATTTGTATGGAAGTTATCAGGAAATCCCCATTACTGTTAATGGATTTCATTTTGTTTTGTGTTTTACTAAATTGCATTAATATAATAAGCAAAAAAGTTTCTAAAACTATTACAAACATCTTTATCATCATCACAAAGGGGAAAAAAAAGGACATTTCAAGATAGTAACTTTTGAGATATATTGAAAAGATTTACATTTAACCCCAAGGACAAGTCTTTATCTTCTGAAAGTATTATTTACTATTTATGAGTTATGTGACCTTGAATGAATAGTTTGACTTCTCTAGAATGCAATTGCCTCATCTGTAAAATGAGGGTGTTTGACTAAATGACCTTTAAAGCTTAATCCTACTTAAAATCAATAATTCTATATTTTGTGATAAAAGCAAGGATCTGAAGCCCCTCACGTACCTTCATTGCATCAAGGGCCTGTTTGAGGTTTGCCTTCTCAATGGGATCAGTTGTATGTTTCACCAGTTCCTGTTAATATAGAAGACATCGCTATTTTTTAAAATAACTCTTGAAACAAACAAAAAGCTCTTTAACTGTACAAACACAGAAATATGATTACTCTTTTTCATATTTATTTATTTTTATCTTTTTATTTTCAAAATTTATGCATAATTTTCAACATTTACACTTGTAAAACCTTGTGTTCCAAAATTTTTTCCTTCCCTTCTTTAGACAGCAAGTAATCCAATATATATTAAACATGCAATTTTTCTATACATATTTCCACAGTTATCATACTGCACAAGAAAAATCAAATCCAAAAGGATAAAAGCTGAGAAAGAAAACAAAAAGCAAACAACAACAAAAAAAGGTAAAAATACTATGTCATGATCCACATTCAGTCCCCATAATCCTCTTTCTGGATGCAGATGGCTTTCTCCCTCCTAAGTCTATTGGAGTTGGCCTGAATTACCTCATTGTTGAAAAGAGCTAAGTCCACTGCATAATAATCATATAGTCTTGTTATTGCTGTGCACAATGTTCTTTTGAATCTACTCAATTCACTTAGCATCAGTTCATATAAGTCTGTCCAGGCCTTTCTGAAAAATATGATTACTTTTGTAGAGACAACTAAGTGGTATAGTACATGAAGCATTTAGCTTGGAATCAAAACCTAAAATTGAATGTTACCCCAGACAATCACAAGTTGTATGACTTTGAGCCATCAAAACTCTTAGTCTTTGTTTCTTCAGTGGCAAAATGGAGAGATAATAGCACCTGCTCCACAGGATTTTTGTAAGGATCAAATGAAACGACATTAGTTAAGCACTTTGCAAACCTTAAAGCAGTATAAAATATCATTATTTATTATTTTTGCTAGCACCTTGAATAAATCTAAGAGAAGCATAAAAAAGAAGTAGACACCGATTAAAAGAAGTTGAATGTATTTTGTAAGAAGAGAATTTGTTAATCTAAAAATGCATGATGATTCTCAAAATAATATATATTTTTCCATTTTGAAATGTCATTTTCTACATATGAAAAAAGGCCATACCATTCCTTCCCTAGTCTGCCAATTTAAACTATCCTGAACCTACTGGGATTTTATTTTATTATCACCATTTCTTTCCCTTTGGCAAGTTAAAATGGTCATTTTTTAAAAATGTAATGAACCATATATAGAACATGAAAGCATTTCCTACAACAGATTTCCAAGCTAGTGAAGCAGATTTTCTTGACCATTCTTTGTTACAGAAAATCAAAAAGAAATCCCAAGAATTTTAAATACATATATATATATATATATAATATAAAAAATATATGCAAACATATACACAAAAATGTGTAAAAATGTACAAAACATTTGATTTTTCAAAAGACTGAAAGTATTGCCTATTTAAAAAAAATCACACCTTAACCATACTTGAAAAGGGATTTGATGACTCCAAAGTTATAAAACAACCTCTCGCTTTCTTTCTCTGGACATGCTTTTAGTTCTCTGATGCCTTGGGCACTGATTGACTCTGTATTCCTAATCATTTTTTCATAAACCACAATTTGATTATGTTGCCTTCGGTTTGGGGCTCATAAATGTTTTAATGCACTTTTAAGAAATAATCAAGGCTTGAATTTTTTCTGATTTCTCAGTAGAACAAAATATAGATGACTAATATTTTTATGGACATACTTCAACAAATTTAATATACAAGACGTACAAAGCAAAGCAGAGTCAAAAATTATATTTCCCGTACAGGTGGTAGATCTTTTTAAGATGACATTTCACAACCATCAACAAGGCTGACAGTCTAATACAGTAAGGCATTTCTTTGGAGCAGAACTAATGAGTCTCTTGGCACAGCTATCAAATTAAATTTATAAGACTCTCCACCCTCATTACAGGGCTAACTGTGGAAACCAAGAGCTTTGTGGGTTATAACAAGAATCATCTTAAAATAAATAGGGTCTTATTGTAATTTAGTATAGCAGAATGCATTTCAGAAGATGGCAGAACCTAGTTGAGTTTATCCTGATGAAGTAAGGAAGCTAATGCTTTTAATTCATAAAACTCCCAGTTTGCCACCCCTCTCTAAAGCTACAATTAAACAAGATCTTAGATGTGACATGTGGTGAGAAGGGGGATGTTTGAGCATCCCATTCAGTGTGCTGACAGGTATAGAATTGCTATTAGAATAACAATTTGACAGATTCCACTCAATCCAAGATGCATTTCCCTAAGTCCTTACTTACTATGTATAAGGAATTGAGAGAACAGAGACAAAATGAAAGTAACCTTTGCTCTCAAAGAGCTTACATTCTATTATGAGTGGGGTAAGGGAGAGAACAGGAATTAGGAAAATATTCATAGGCATTGGGGATTGGAAGTCTGGTTGGATCTGAAAAATCTTTTATAAAATTGAGGGATTCCATAAGCAATCAAGTAATATTGTGGGGTGTGGGACATTATTAGTCCCTTAACCAGGATGCTTGGATTTAAACTACCTAAAAACAGTTTAGTTTTACCATATTGATAAAATGTTGCTGATTATTGTGAGAGGTTTGGGGATTTGAGGCGATGATTTACTACCCATTCCCAATTTTGTAACCCCTTTCTAAGAAACATATTTTGGGGGTTCATCCACGCCTTCTCTGTTCCTTTTTAAGATAGTTTGCCTCTCTTAATATGGAATGAGGTCAGACCTACATTTGGAAAGTATTCTGTTTTACATGGGTTTTCTGAAGAAATTTGGAAGTTGTCAGTGTTCTACAAGATTAGAGATATTTTTTCCAGTTCTCTTATCTAGAATGCTCTATGTATATGCAGGGATATAATGGAAAAATTTATGAGTTATGCTTATGTATTTAAGGGACCCATAGAAGGAATTTTCATCTAGGATTATTTTGTTTCTCATTGGAGGATTAAGAGGGTAGTCAATTACAGACTCCTGTTCCTTTTGGGAGAGACCAACCATTGTTGGGAGCTCATCTGGTATAAGGCTTCATATTTGAGGAAGAAAGGATGCAGGGATTTTTTTCCCATGTCTTTTAACTGTTTTCTTACTTTTACTTGCTTGATTTTATTTTTAGCTTTGTTTTTCTTTCCTAATTGTCTTTGGGTTTTTATACCCATCAAAGAAGCAGCACATTCTGTAGTACTGAGAGCCCCATAGATTGGATAGACAGACTTTGTTTATAGGACACAAGGAGGTACTGTTGATTCTGAGTGAGCCAAGAACTAGACCTTCCATATTTGCCTTTTTCCATTGGCAAACACCCTGTAAACTCATCAGCTTGATTGGGGGATTCCTTCAGTTTGCTCAGGAATTGTCAATGCTCTATAATTTTATTGGATGGTTTAGGAATCTCTTAAATTTAATCATTGATTCACCTAATTTATTATTCCCCTCTTCCACATGATATTTTGGGGGAAGGTTTCCAAGAGGGAGCAGGACTGATGTCAAATCCAAAAGGAAGCTAAGGGTTCTAAGAAGTATAGGTAAGGAAGCATTTTATAAAAATGAGAATTGATGACTAATGACTCTTTTCAGTAGGGCAATTTCTCTCTCTCTCTCTCTCTCTCTCTCTCTCTCTCTCTCTCTCTCTCTCTCTCTCTCTCTCTCTCTCTCTCTCTCTCTCTCTCTCTTTTTAAAGAAATATAGCTCTTTATCAGGATCAGAGCTGTAGGGAAATGTGGGTTTTCCCATCTTGAAGGAAAAGCTGAAGATCTATAGAAAGCCAGACTGGGAAACCAGGGAATGCTAGAGTTTCCAGAGAGGAATGTGGGCATGGTATAACAGTGCTGAAAGTCAATGGTAAATGAAGGACTGTACTATCCTGGAGTGATTATAATCAGGAGCAGCTGGATCCTTCCCTGTCTTCTCAATCATCTTAGGTCAGGTTTCCTAGGACAGAATTCGATGTTTGCCTTGAAAAATGTGCCTGCCTTCTAGCCCTGTTGGGATCTGGTGAATTTATCCACTCTCCTTTTCACCACCACTCACCCTTACCCCTACCTCCTCTATCTTTTGGAAGCTCTTTTTTTTTTTGCTCTTTGTACTTTAATGATAGCTTACATCCAGACAAAGATAAATTAATTTTTATTGTCTTTTGAGCAATGTTTGCTCTGGAGGGTGTGAGATAAAAGGGCAAACAAAGTTATATGGAAGTTTGTTAAGGGTATACTATATGGTTTGTAGAAGAAAACACTTTTCCCAGTCTGAGGCCTTGAGCTTATTGAATTCTTTTAATAATCAGCTAGATAAAGTTGTCCAAAATAGCAAAGGAAAAGGATAACCCAAAGTGCTTTTTACTTTATTAAAAAAACACACACCTGAGCTTATATTATGCTCTCTAGTAATACCCAACTTTTTCCAAGAAATGGGAGCAGATGAGGAAGTAGTTCCAAAATACATACCTGGAGCAGGAGATGATACTTTAAAACCCGCTGCATAGGAACCACAAGCAAATCTCGAAGGGTGAATTTTCCATTGTTTGCCCTCTTAGAACATTCCTAATGAAAGATTTGTTAATTAATAATTTACCTTTTTATGAAGGCAAAATGTTAACATTAAAATGGGAGAGGGGAGATGAGGACATTCTTAAATATCAATGTTCAATTTTATATTCCAAACACAGTGAGTACCTTTGCTATGTATTATGCTCTTAAGCTAGCAATATTTGGTATTATCCTGAAATAGAATAGAAAAGGAAGTGGGAGAGAAAAATGTGGAAGATTCCCTCTCAAAAAAAAACAAAAAAAAAAAAACAAATAGGAAAAATAGAAATGACTTTGCTAAAACTAGCTCATCAGGATAATAGATCATGTCTCAGATAAAAACATCATGGACTAGATTTGGGCCCAAATAAGATATATGGACTTTTCTTCATTTGTGTAGGAAAAAAAAAAAAGATTTTTTTAAAAAGTAGGGAATAGCAAGAAGTAAGCAACTCTAAATCAAGGTCTTTTGAAAAAATAAAGTGAGAACAACTTTTAAAATTGTCTGTTTCTTGCCTTTGTTGAATAGAATGCAAGAGAGGGCTAAGAGCCCCAAGTCTTTTAGACACCATTAGAGGGAAGTCCCAAAAAACAAATAAGATTTGATAACGTATATTTCTATCTAATCAAAGACTTTAACATCTAGGATATAGGGCCAGGCATACTGAGCATTTCAATAGAGAACAAAAACACCAGAACATCTGAAGCTTTCCAGGCAGCTTACAGAAGCAGAAAATCTCAGAACTAGAAGGGACCTCAAAGATTATTTAGCACAATGTATATCTGAACAATAATTCTCTCTAAAATGTTTCCAGTACAATATAAGTTCTAACAACAGGGGTTGTGTGTGTGTATGTGTATATATATATATATATATATATATATATATATATATATATATATATACACGCACACACAGATACACACACATATATATGTATACATACATGTGTGTATGTATATATATTCTCAGTGCTTAGAAATATGCTTTGCACATGGTAGAATCCTAATAAAATTCAATGATTCACTCAACAAGCTTCATACTACATGTTCACAATACAAAGACTAAATGAGACAGTCTCTGCTTTCTAGGAGAATACATAAAGGGGAAACCACCATATACACATATAAATATATACAAAATGTATACAAAGTAAACACAAGATAATTTGCCCTGAAGATCTATGATTTAGCAGTTATCCAGTCTACTAAAAATCTCTTTTTTTCCTGAAGGAATCCAATATATATTATTTCTGTCCATCACTACTGATTTTAAAAATTTCCCTTGTGCCGTATAGGCCTGAAATCTGACTCTTGGTAACTTCACCTCGTGCTCCCAGATCTGTTATTTGGAGCCAAACATGGTAAATTTTCTTAAAATATGTGAAAAGAATCACAATAATCCCCTTCAGTCTGTTTTTTTTTTAAATTTTTTTTTTATTTTTTAAGTTGAACACTTTCAGTTCCTTTAACTGATCCTTACTTCCTTAAATCTTTAGCAGACAATATCTTGGCCACTCTCTAAGGGCCAAAGCAGCAAAAGGATTCATTTCTTAGAGTGTGAACCTGTGGTCAAGAAAATTGAACTAAATTCTTTTCAGTTCAACAGAGAGATTCAGAGAGAATTTCTCTTGTCTTTCCCGCTGGCTCTGCTTCTGATGCTCCAGACATACCCATAATGCCTCACTTGTCTTTTTCTGCCAAAGCTTCCTTATGCTACCATGGCCTTCTCATCTGGGTGGACCATTCCTCTGCCATTATGGCCTCTTTTTTCCTATTAGTAAGCTCCTCCTGGAAACTCCATTTTGAAGAAGGGCCCAGGCAAGCCATCAAAAAACATTCTTCATTGCTCTCCCATCTCCCTCCTTTTTACTTCTCTTTTATATGAGAACGTAAACTTCTTGAGGGCAGAGACTCATTTTTTCATGCATTTTCATCCCCCATGTTTTACACAGTGACTGGATCATATAAAGTTTTGAAAAAATGGTTGCTGACTACCAGGTTGTAAGGGATGAAAAGAAGCCATGGCCCTCTTCCCCATGAAACTTACAATCCAGTAGGAGAGAAATAATAAGCACACAAGGAGTCATAATACAGTATGAAAGAATAATTTGAGAAATACAGAATGTAGAGGAAGAAACATTTCAGGTAGTATTGTAATGAGAGTACAAGAAATGCTTAGTTGTAACCATTTCTGTTTTTAGGACAGTTCTTTATGTCCCTTTCCTTTTTTTAATTCTCCTGTCTAATAAAAATTGTTTAAAGTGATATTTCTTGTAGTTCACCTTATCTATTAAAACAAATTAATTCCTCTAGCTAGACATGATTCTGGAACCTCTCTTGGCCCTCTGTCTGACCTCTCCAATGTACTTATTCATTTCCTAATAATAAAAAAAAAATATTAGCCGATATTACTACTGCACTCACGGGTTTGCAAAACATTTTATATTTTTTTTTTCTTATTTGATCCTCACATCCTTGTAAGATATGTACCAACAGAGACCACATCCTCAGGAGCTAAGCCATCCAATTTTGTATTTTCTGGAAGAATGCATCCTCTTCTTCAAGGAAGCTGGCTTCTAATGCCCTATTATTTTCCATCTCTTGCAATCAGAACTGAATTCAATCAAAACTACCATTGCCTCTGGAAAGATCTTGCCAATGCATTATCCTATTGTTGCATTATATCAGTCACTTCTCAAACAAAACACTTGTTGCTAACCACTATACCCCATCAGAATGTCAGCTCCAAGAAGGCAGGAAATTCCTCAATATTGTGTTTGGCACAAAGTAAGCACTTAAATGGGACAACTAGGTGGCACATTGAATAGGGTGCCCTCCTGGAGCCAGAAAGTTTCATCTTCCTTAGTTCATATCTGGCCTCAGACACTTGTGTGATCCTGGGCAAGTCACTTCACCCTGTCTCAGTTTCCTTGTTTATCAAATAAGTGGTGAAAGAAATGGCAAATTGCTCTAATACCTTTATCACGATAATCCTAAATTAAGAGTCAGTTATGACTAAAAAATGATTGAACAACAAAAAGTATTTAATATTTTTATTTATTCTTTTATTATTATACCCATTTTGCTGTTGATGAAACAGTTTTAACTTCAGAGAAGTTAAATTCTTACCATGAAATATTCTGGTGCTAAATTTAGTGCACTTTCCACAACACATCACTGTATTTCTCTAATGCTAATCTCGGTCCCAGACACCCAAAACAGAGTGGTTTGAAAAACTCTATGAAGAGTCTATACTGTTTCCTATTTGGGGCACTTAGCTGTTTAATGAATTGAATCATGCTCATTGTGATATTTTAATTTATCAATGAAAAGCTTAATTTGTTTTTAAAGGAGGTTCCAGAATTTTTAGGCTCTGTTCCCCTGATGAGAAGCTGCCTGTTAAAAGCACTCTTTCCTGTACGCTTAAAGCACTTGGCACCTTAGAGCACCCTTCACCCTCCAGAGTGTATTAAATTGGCATGCTTTGGATCTCCTCATCTAGACTGTGATCTTCCTGAAGCCAAGGAGTACATCTTATTTCCCATTTTATTCTCCAAGGAATATAGGACACAAAGCACCTTGCACATATTAAGCACTTGATTAATGCTTGCCAGATGAATCAATGAATAGACAGTTTTAGCTATCAAGGATGTTGGAGTGCCATCTCATGGCCACGTGGGCAAACAGCAATCTGCCTGATCCTAAACAATTCTCAGGAGAAAAGGAGGAAAAAGAAAGAAATATGAGCCCATCCTGCTAACTACCTCCTATACAATGACAAATAACACTTCATGGACACTTAATAAAGACCTGTTGTTTGACTGATTGCTAAAGAGTCTCAGAGACAGGAACTAAGTGTGAAGGTAATGTGTGTTGCAGAAAAACCTGCCATGATACCCCACAAGTTTATCCCTGCCAAGACAATGGCCCTGAAAGCCTCTTAAAGTAGTTAGGGTAAAAATGAGGAAACTCCAGGGGAATGTTGGAGCCAGCTTGAGCCCTCCAGTAGGTTATTAAATTTTCAGTGTGAGCATGTGCACTTTGGAATTCTCCACTCTGTAAATTAGGACTCAGGCTGTTATTTTGTGGGTTATCTAGCCCAGAGGTATCAATTTCCAAGTAGCGAGATTAAAATGTAATTGGGGAATATTTAAGAAAATAAATAAAAATCCAATAAAATATTGAAAACATTACATTTTGCAAGCAAGACAATATGAGGCCCGCAGGGAACTCTATATATGGTTTAGTGGTTCCTTTCTTTAGTTGAGTTTGAAACTACTAGATATAAGAAAATCTAGATATAAAAAGGTAATTAAGAAAAATGTTGATTCTGATTAAACTTAAAGGTGTATCCTGTGTTAAAAAAAATTCTGTTGAACAACTTGTTAAATATTTATCAGCGCATCCCTGGAAAACTCTGAAGAACAATGGGCATTGGCTGACTAGATGCAGTTGAGAGTATTCCCATGAGAACAAAATATTGTCCCAGATCCCTAGTTTATTATAGGTTCTTCTGTTGGCTCTTCTATAGTCTTGCTTTGGCAGAGACCTGAATTGAGTTCACGATGAATGATTGAACCTTCTTTAGTAAAGATTGAGAAAAGATAGGGCTAGGGAAGAAATTTAAAAGGGAAATTCATATACTGAAGGTAGAGAGAAGGCAACTAGTCAATACCAGAAGTCAGAACTGACCAAGTCAGTAAAGCAAAAAAAAAAAAAAAATACTGAGGCAGAAGAAAGTGTTGAAAATCAAAGCAGAGTATGTCCCAAACAAAGAAATGGCAAGAAGTGAGGTGTGATTTTAGGACTGTAAGAGATCAGTAATGGGTAATAGGCAAAAGGATAGGCTAGACAAAGAGTGGTACATTTGAAAGAAAACTGGCACTGAAATCACAAATCTGGGTTCAAATTCTACTTCAATAGAATTCTAGCCATGTAGCATTAAGTGAACTTCTTAGCTTTTTTGGATAGTGGAATAAGTACAGGGATGGAAGGCATGGATGGAATGGTACAAAGGGCAGGAGGGCAATTGTCAAGGTCATTAGAAGTCATGCAAAGGGTATTATACTTGATCCTAGAGGTGAAAGAAAGCCACAATAATTTATTGAGTAAAGGAGTAGTGAGATCACTTTAGAAAGATCATTTTGACAGCTACTAAGATGAATTGGGGTTATAGAGAGAATTTATGGGAAGACCAACTAGCAGACTATTGCATTATTCCAGCAGTGAGGCGATGAGTGCCTGAACCTAGGTGATAGCAGAATCAGAGGAAAGAAGGTGCCATATGAAAAGAAGAAACATTACAAAGTTAAAATTGACAGCCCTTGATTTCAGATTAGAAATAGAGGAATGAGGAGTTGAAAATGACTCCTAGAATTAATGATATGAGGAAAATGTGAACTGCAGTGATTGGCTTTGGGACTTAGGGAAGGGGATGGAAGCAAGAGATGTGGTAAAGGCAGAATTAGTAAAACTGGGTACCTGGCCATATGGGGTTGGGGAGTAGAGAAGAAAGAATAAAAATGGCTTTGATATTACAAAACTGAGTGTTTGGACGGCTAATGATACCCTCAACAGATAGGGAAATTTTGTTGGAAATAGATTTAGAGGGAAGGTGATGAGTTCTGTTTTAAACAATCTGTATTTCAGTTCTCTATGGAGAATCCAGAAGGGAATATTCAAAAGGCTGTTAATGAGTAAGTAGAATTCATGTGAGAAATTAGGGCTAGATATATAGTTATATGGACAGTGGATAGATAGAACATGGGGCTTGGAATCAGAAAGACTCATCTTTCTGAGTTCAAATCTGATACTTACTAGCTGTGTACCCCTGAGTAAATCAATTAACTCTGTTTGCCTCAGTTTCCTCACCTGTAAATGTAAAATGATCTGGATAGGAAATGGCAAACCAATAGTTTTGCCAAGAAAACTCACAATGAAGTTACAAAGAATCTGGTATAATTGCAGCAACCAAACAACAAGAAATATAGATTTAGAAGTCATATTCAACAAATTCATAGTGGCTGTAAGATAGCCAAAGACACAAGAGAGTCCAGGATCGAATTATGTGGAACACCTTCAATAAAATGGTAAACAGGGATGTGGGGGGAAATAGGTGATTATCTTGAAGTGAGGATTAAATATAGTTAAATTAGTTAAATGTAACTATATAGTTAAATAAGTTAGAGTTTAGTGACAAGGGAATATACAGATTGGCAAACAACCATCTACATCCCAAACTACAATAATAAGAGGAATGCTAAATAATTCCCTTCCCCTCAAAATAAAAGATATTTCTAGCAGAATAAGGCTTAACTAAGTAATCATGACCATTTTCCTAGCAATTAGCAAGAAAAGAATTCACACAGTTAATCTTCAAAAAAGACTTCTATGAAGCAGTCTACTGGTAGACTGATTTTCCTTCCAATATGGACATTAAATAGACCACTATGCAGACAGACAAGAATGAATTAAGGCTAATAAAAAGGCTTGAACAGATCATTTCCCAGTTCTTCAGATATCTCTATAAGGAGATATAGGGCTGAAATGCATTAATAGAATGAATTTCCTCCAGAAATTTCTTTTTCCAATGAAATCACATGTCCAGGAGGAAATAGGGTACCTAGTACAGTTTTCCCAAGTATTGCCCTGGAGGTGAGACATGATTGTCTACCATTATGAAGATTAAATGAATAAATCTAATTAATTGTTCTTGTTCAGTCTGACTCTTAGTGATCTCATTTGGAGTTTTCTTGGCAACGATACTGGAGTGTTTTGCTATTTCCTTCTCCAGTCAATTTAAAGATGAAGAATTAAGGCAACCAGAGTTAAGTGACTTGCACAAAGTCACACAGCTATTAAGTGTCTGAGGCTAGATCTGAACTCATGAAGAGGAATCTTCCTGATTCCAAATCCAGCATTCTATCGATTGTACCACCAAATTGCCCCCCAAAAAGCTTAGACTCAGTGATATCATCATTAGGTCTACACCTCTAAAAGACATAAGAGAGGGATATAGGTGGCTAGTGGAGATATGTGACTTCTATTCTAAGTTAAAAACAGAAGAGTTGTCAGCAACACCTAGCAATGATAACCCACTGCTTACCTGTTTCTTGCCATGTGTGAACAAACAAATTCAATCGAAATGATAGTGAAATTTTATTATAACCAAATATGATATGAATCTTCTTTGGTACCAGATAAGATACTAATATTTCTAAGACAAAATATAAAGGTTTTGATTGTAAGGCTTTTAAGAAACAGTTATAAAGATAATTAAGGTATACTTACTCAGATAGAGTGGGTCTCAGAGTCAGAAAGTCCTGGGTTCAAGTCTCCTGTATAGGCTAAGTCACTATCCTTTGCTTTTCTTTCTATCTCCCGCATTTAGCAAAATGCCACCCACATAGTAGGACCTTAATAAGTGAGTATATGGTATAACTTTTTCTCAAGTGTACAGTATTACAAGGCCTTCCTGGTGATAATAAGATGAATCACTTGATAGGTAACTGGCTCATCTGAGTAAAAAGAATTTAACTATTCAAGCAGGCTGGGAAATGAGAACTAGGAAATGGTTCTAAGACAAGTTTATTCATCTCACAAAGACTATTTTCCTCTAAGAGATGAGCACCAGAAACCACTTCAGTTGGGGCATTTATACCTTTTTAAGTCTTTGTAGGTTAAAACCCATTACAATAAACTCCCAGAAACAGTTTCAAATCTTCCTGCCCTGAAATTCCATTGTATTTGCTACTGTCAAAAATAAGCTGGCCATCAGCCTACACTTGATTATCTTTACATTTTACAGAAATTCCCATTCAAATGCTATTTCTTAGAATGGGATTTGACCTCTGTTATAATCACATTTTTGACAACTTAATACATTTAAATCAACAGAAAATTCATTGTAATGGCCCAAGATCCCATCTTTTCCCATTCCCCTGAAAATGAGTGGCTAAAGCATTTTCAAGGAATGATGCAGAAGATCAAATATAGCTACCTGATTGTTAACAGATAGACCAATTTGAAAAGGCTAACTGCAGAAAAATGGATCTTGCTCTGGGTATCATTCTGTTCAAGAAAACCACAGATAAATGGAAGAGGTCTTTTGATGAAGACAGTTAACATACTATAGATGTGGGGACTGCGTTTGAATACTGAGACAAAGCCATTGTTCACCTGCTTCTTGCCATGCATGAACAAACAAATTGAATCCAAAGATAATAGTGAAATCTTATTGTAACCAAGTATTTTTTCTATCCCCTCTCCTTTGGTATCAAGCATTATCCTAATTTTGTTGAGAGAGGGAAAAAAGCTTCATTTTTAAATTTAATTCTTTTAAGTGGAAATATAAAATGGACAGAAAGGTGTGATTTCGTGATCACAAAATCTCAAGAGTTGAAAGGGGCTTTCAGTGGTCATCTAATTTACTCAGCAAAAAGAAATAAAAAACAAGAGTCCCCTCCCTCCAAAAAATGCATTTATTAAGTGCTGGCTATGCTTTAGGAACCATGTGAAGAATTTTACAAATATTATTTCATTTGATTTTCATAAAAATTTTGGGTAACTAATTTTTTTACAGAAATAGAAGTTAGTTTCCCACACACAGAGCCACAAAAGATTAATTAGCTAAAAATATGATCACATCTAAGGTTCTCTCAAACATATTTCCTAGAAATATGTTAAAGAGCCATTATATAAAGACCTTAAGCTGAATCTGAGTTACTGTGTCATCATTTATATTAACTCTTTGAACTAATTGCTAGATTTAGGGGCAAGTACCAAGTGCAATCACATATAATAAAATACTTGGGAATTTGGAAGATGGGGATATTGCACATTTGTACCAACTCATTACCTAAAATATTTTAAATTTAATTTAATATAGTGGACAGGGCAGCACAGTATAGAGTGCTAGGTGTGGAGTCAGAAAGACTCATTTCCCTGAGTTCAAATATGGCCTCAGACACTTATTAGTTGGGTGACCTCGAGTAAGTCATTCACCCTTTTTACCTCAGTTTCCTAATCTATAAAATAAACTGGAGAAGAAAATGGTAAAATATACCAGTATCTAGGCATAGAAAATCCCAGATGGGGATCATGAAGAGTCCAACATGACTGACAAACAACTGAACAATAACATATGTGCAAATCTCATCTTCTAGATTACAGAAGGAACCAACCATTACTTTACAGATAGTAGGCACTCTTTGCTGCTTGAATATTTCTATTACATACAATGATATATATCCATTTTCTAATTGTCAATCTTAACTTTAGATTTAAAATAAGAATAATTAGAAAGTATTTTATAATTATTATTTATATATTGACTATTTATAAATTATTTCAAGACATTATTTGTATATATCAAAATCTTTGTATTTATCAGAAAATTGTATATATCATAAAATTCTCAAAGAGGTTCATTTCACTATTGTTGTTGTTTTTTCTATGTGACATTAAAAGAAAAATTAAAGGTACCTCGAGTTTCAACTTGACATCTTCTTTTGTCTTAGAAATAAAGTCTAAACCAGAGATGGCTGACTCTACTCCGCTGCAATACTGCCCATAAATAACTAATCTGAAAGATAAAAAAAAAGACAAAAAAGGGGTGAGGGGAAGAAATAGAAATAAATAACAAAGAAACAGAATGAAATGGAAGGCAGAAAGACGGAATATCTGTCTGCATAAAAACACAATTAAGAAAATCTTCAATTAACTACTAATCAATCTACTAATTGGCTATTAATCAAGTTAGCACTGACTACTAAATAACCACTAATCAGTTAATGAATATTTATTAAGTGTTTACTGTGACTGGCACTGTAGCAGCAATTAAAAGTAGCTAGATTGTGTCTTATGGACCTGGAATCATGAAGACCTGAGTTCAAATCCAGACTGAGACATTTACTAGCTTTGTGACCCTGGAAATGTCACTTAATCTCTGTTTTCCTCAATTTCCCCAACTGTAAAATAATAATAATAATAACAGCACCTATATTTCAGAGTTGTTGTGAGGATCAAATGAAATATTTCTAAACATTAATACAAAGCCTGATATATCATAAATGCATAATATATTTTTATTCCTTCCTTTTCTCCTCCCACCCTTCTGTACCCCAGTTAGAGGGCAAGAGTCAAAATAAGAAAGTATACATCAATGAATATGAAAGTATGAATTTTTTCCTAATATAATAGGAGACTTCTTGATTTTATCCAGTTCTTAGTACAGTTCCTGCACATAGTAGGTACTTAATACATGTTTATTGATTGATTATTAGTTAATTGATTATTAGAGGTGAATTAAGCATTGAGATTATTTTTAATAGTCACTTTATTTGTGCATAGCTGAGTCTCAGTTTTTCTCATGTTGCATACAGATAGTTGCCATCTGTACCTTTTCATGGGTGATTCCCCCATATGTGGGTTACTCACCTGTACCTAGCTTCCTTCAAATCATATCTCATTCATCACCTTCTACATAAAGCCTTTCTTAATCTTCTTAGTTATTATAGTATTCTAGTTCACATTATTATAGTATAAACCTTATGTTTTGGAGGAAGAAGGAAGGAAACAGACTATTTAATTTGTTATCATGGGAAACTCCCATTTCTCATATAGGAATCTCCTCTTACCATTATAGATCAAAAGCTGCTCTTAGATTTACTGTTTTAGAAAATTGAGGGATACTGAAAGGTTAAGTGCTCAGGGTCAGTCAGTCATACATCAGAGACAGGATTTAAACTCATTTCTTTCATACCAAGGCCAGCTCTCCATTCACTCTACCATGTTGTCTTTCTACTGTTACATATATATTTGCTTCTCTATGTCCATATTGTATGCCTCAGGGTCATTTTTAGTTTTGTATACCTAGCAGACCTTCCAACCATGGTAGGAAGTAAGTGGCCAAGCTCAGGTTTTGATTGGAAGAGACTGAGGACACAGACAAATCAGATCCTAGAAATATGATCAAAGTCAAAAAAGATGGGATCAGTACATCTTCCTTTTGCGGGACGTTGTTGGTAAGTCTTATTTTCCCTGCTTGATGAGCAATGACTTAGCCATGGCAAGAAACAAGTAGAGATCCCCATCAGTAACAGGCCATCAAATAAAAATGAATCATGCTCCTGAAAACCATGCCTGGTAGCATATCCTGACCACAGAAAACATTAATCAAAGTTTGTTGAATTCAATTAAATGTATAAAATGAAAAGAATGGCCTAGATGATTTCAAGAATGACTTTGGAATGATTTCCCTTTTAATCTAAAAGTCACTGAAATCCCTGAGTAGGAATGCTATTAATGATAATAACTCACGTTTCTAAAGAGCTTTCATATTTGTCAACTACTTTTCAATAGTCATCTATAAAATTATAGAGACTTTCTTGTTCTCATTATAAAGAAAAATAAAAGGCATTTTCCAGACTACACCCAAAGAACCATGAAGCTGTGCCTGTTCTTCGATGTAACAATATCACCATTAACAATATATCTGAAAGACATCCAAAAATAACAGAAAATAATATTACTTGTATAAAAATATTTATAGCAGCTCTTTTTGTGGTGTCTAAAAATTAGAAATTGAAGGAATGATCATCAATTGAAGAATGGCTAAATAAGCTGTGGTATGTAATTATAATGGAATATTATTGTGCTGTAAGAAATGGCAAGCAGGATGATTTCAGAAAAACTTGGAAAGACATGAACTGATGCACAGTGAAGTGAACAAAACCAGGAGAAATTGTACACAGTAACAGCACTACTGTTTGATGAAGAATTGGGAATGACTTAATAATTCTCAGTAATACAATGATCACAGATAATCTCAAAGCACTAATGATAAAGCATATTATCTTCCTCCAGAGAAAGAACTGATATTGTTTGAATACAGACAAGCATGATATATTTCACTATTTTTCTTTTACTCAAATCTTCTGTATTCAAATCCACTAATGTGGAAATATTTTATTTGACTACACCTATATAACTTATATCTGATAGCTTAACATCTCAGGGAAGGAGGATGGAAGGAAGAGAAGAATGCAATTTGGCACTAAAAGCTTTAGGTAAAAGTGTTTTAAAAATTGGAAAAAAAAAGAATATATATGTTTCTTGAGAATAAAAAAGCCCAAAATGACTGCTTAGGTTAAGATTATTTATAGAAATGTTTGGATTTTCAAGAATTTTAATAAGGGAAAACAGAAGCAAATAGATCACTAAAATTAAGAAAAATACAAATTGCAAAAGCAACATAATATAGTAGATGTAAGCCAGATAGGCAATACAGTAGAAAGAATATTGAGCTTAGAATTATTTTCCTGAGTTCAAATCTGGCTTCAGAAACTTATTAGCCACATGACCTGAATAAGTCATTTAACCTCCTTGACTCAGTTTTCTCATCTGTGAAATGCGCTGGAGAAGGAAATGGCAAAATATTCCAGCATCTTTATTTAAAAAAACCCAATGGAGTCCTAAAAAAATCAAATTCAGATGAGAAAAAAAAATGAGCAACATAGTGGATGTGATATTAGTTTTGCAGTAAGGATTCTAATCGTCTCTCTCCCCCTCTTAGATATTTAGTAGTTATGTGAATCTAAAGATTATTTTTACTTTGGTTATCTGCAAAACAGGGATATTTGTTTCACCTACCTTAGAGGACTGTGAAGACCAAATGAGATAGTGTAAGTACTTTACAAACAATAGAATTCTATATTAATGTAAGTTTTTTATTGTTAGACTTTCCTATTAATACAGAAGTTTGATTTTATGTTACTAATCTGTGTGTGCCAACATTTAGAGATGTTATTTAAATAAAGATATCATTTGTTGGAATATAGAAGCCAGTCTTTTTATATAACTTTAATAATAATAGTGATTCAACCTGTATTCCCTCATTTCTACTTCTCCATTATATGCTATCTCCCTCCCTTCTCCACCTCCCTTGAAAGTAGAGATAGTCTTGTTTTCTTGGTTTTCTTTTTTATCTCTAGTGTTTAGCATAGGGCCTGGTACATTAAGCATTTAATAAATAGTTATCATTAACCTGTCTCTCTATTATATCTATCTCTTTATTAGCTAATTATTTATCTTCATATGAAAATAAAATTAGAGGGTAGATAGAGGACTTTGCAAACCTAAAAGTACTATGTCATTGTTAACAATTATTATTATTGTTATTATTATTTCCCTAAGGCTCACTCACCAAATAATGTCTTGTCAAATGAGCAATGCAAAGGTTGAAAATATTGAAAGTTACTTTTCCCTTAAGAACTCTGACCAATGTGTTGGCCAATCATGATTGCAAAGGTGTAAGGATTGAAGAATACTACTTAGCTCCTAACAGACAATTGATAGAATGAGAATTCATATTGTTTACCCATACACACACACACACACACACACACACACACACACACACACACACACACATATATACATATATATGTGTGTGTATATATATATATATAATATATATATTATATATATATATATATCTATGAATATATGCATATATATAATTTGTTGTAAGGATTTTATTTTTCTTTCTTTTTTTCTAGTTATGTCAGAGATAGGCAGAAAAGAAAAATAAATGCTTGTTAATTTAAAAAATAATGTTTAAAAATTACCTTTCCTTGTAGTTAATGAAAATTTGATATAAATTCTGATCATTTTTATTGGCAATGGAGTCATTAATCTCTTGCGTCAGGCTTCGGTGAACTTTCACCAGTTCCTTGCAAAAGAAAATATATCCCAGAACATTAATAACCAAATTCTTCAAAAAACTGACCTTTCCTAGTCCACCCTATAACCTACACCCAAACAATACAGAATCCAAATTGTAGTTGGAGTTGATGCTCATCACTGAGTTGATTTATCTACACACATAAATCTGCCAATATCAGGATTGTAGATATATTTTTAAAGAAATCAATCACACATGGGAAATAGCAGACTTTGCCTTGAAATGTCAGTGTCCATGCAACAAGAGAAATTAACTCATTAGTTATTAAGAGCTAATTTATCTACCATGCAAAAATTATGTGTGGCTCCTCTTCATCCACTTTATAATCATTAATAAATTTTTTTTAAATAAAATTAGTCAAGTGTTTAATGTTTTATTGACAAGAGAAAGTAATGATTATGTCCCCGGGTGTGAAAAATTAGATTTGTACATTGGTCAATTAGTGGTATCCTTATGCTAAACTAACAGCAGTCACACTAAATTGCTTAAAACATCAGACAGTTAAAGGCAGAAAGAAAGGGCTAATAAATTTGACTAAATGGTTGAGTAGAGCTACTCAACAGCTAGAAGTTCACAATTTTTTTTTTCTGAAAGGCAAATAATTTCTAATTTTCAGGCAGAAAATGCATGTCATAACTGAGAGGAGATAAACACCTCATCCATTTGAATCAAGGGCTCAATTTTCCCATTATCCTTTCCTTGATGCCTTTAAGTATAACTTGGCTTAAAAGACTAATTTTTGCAAAGGAGAATAGAAATCAAATCATAGTTATTTTTCTTTGTCATTTTGTTGAGATAACTGTAAAATGTATGATAATTGGAATGTCAAATGATTCCTGAGATCAGAAGCTCTAATCTAGAAGGAGGTTCCACTTCTCAAATTTTCTAGGACAAGCATTATTCTTTGTATTCTGAAAGAAAATCACACATCATGGCTATTTCTATCAACTAAAAGTAACATCAACACACTTATACATGAGAAGACATAAATGAACTGAGGCAGAGTAAAGAAAGCAGAACCAGGAAAACAATATATGAAATAATCACAACAATGAAAATGGAAAGAACAAAAAAAAATAATAATTTCAACTGAATATTGCAAAATCATAATAACCAGCTTGAACCCAAAGAAGAAATAAGAAAAGGACCTCATCAACTTCTGTGTAAAGAAGGAGATCTAGGAGTATAGAACACTACACATATCAGACTTTCCCTATATCTTTAATAGTTTTAATTGTCCATTTTTCATCCTTTTTATAATCAATGGTCTGAGAGATTGGAGGGAGAGGTTCAATATATTAGCATAATTTACATATTAAGGTAATAATTTTGAATAATATCTTATAATAATAATAATATTTATATGCCACATAAAGCTTTCCAAAGTATTTAATATATTCAATACATTTGATTATCACACAACAACCCTATTTCTGTTGTTCAATCATTTCAATCATAATTGACTCCTTATGACCCCAACTTGAGGTTTTCTTGGTAAACATAATGGTTTACCATTTCTTTCTTTAGCTCATTTTATAGGTGAGAAACTGAAGCAAATGGGATGAGATGATTTTCCTAACAAGTAAATATCTGAGGCCAGATTTGAATTCTAGAAGATCAATCTTCTTGACATCAGGCCCACCACTCTGTCCACTCTGCCACCTAGCTACTACACAACAACCCTATAAGGTAAGTGATATTTGTATCCCCATTTTGCCTATGAGGAAACCAAGGTAAAGTAATTTTTCAGATACATAGCAACTAAGTTCCTTCCTATATGAGGAAGATTTAAACCCAGACTTTCCTATCTTCACATCTAGCATCCTACCCATTACACTATGAGGTTTTTGCAATTAGCAGCTTCCTTAAATTAATTTTGAGTAAGACATCACTTTGCCTCTATTTCTGTGTTAAAAGTACATGAAATCCAACCATCCCTCTAAATAAATTCACTTGGATATCCTTGACACTAAAATAATATGTGAAATGATAAAATATTTGGGATCTACCCAGAACTTGAAGGCAACTATCTGAATGACAGACATGGCAAGGCAGAGAAGAGGTAAGAGAGAAAAGGCACTGGGACAACCCACTAGACACAGTGGGTAAGAGATTTAGACTATCTGAGTCAAGGTAAGGACAATGAAAAAGCAGCAGTGGCCCCCATGGGGTAAGAAATATTTCTAAAATGGCACATTCAGTTATCTCATTGGCCATATTCCTTTTCCAATGGTTATAGAACATATGCCAATGAACAGGAGAATGTTTTATATATTCTTTCATCCTCCTGGAGAAAAAAAGAAAAGCAGAAAATTGTCTTCATCCAGAAAGGATGAAGATTTGGAAAGATTTGGAAAGTATTTTACAAATGTTATCTTATTTTATCCTTACAACAACCCCTTGAAGGCACATATTATTGTCATACCTATTTTACAAAGGAAAAAACTGAGTTACACAGAGATTAAATGGCGTGCCCATAGCCACATGACATGAATGGCTGAGGTTGAATTTGAGTTCAAGTCTCCCTAGCTCCAGATTCTACGCTTTATCCATTATACCATCTTTCTTTCCTTGGCAAGAAGCAAACTAGTGACTGATTTCCTTAGAAAGTTCTTAGGAAGATGAAATTCTATGATGAATGATATGGAGCATGGATCTTTGTACCCAGAAACACTGCAATTACAAATTGGAATATATAAATTATTTAAAAATAAAACCAAAGTGAGACCAACAAAGAAATAAACATTTTCCAAATTAACATATTTCATATGTTTCTTGTGATCACTTCTAAAAACTTATCCAAATCTTCAATTTAAGTCAGATGATCTTTACTTACAGGAATGTTGATGAATACAGTATCAAACTCTGTAGCTGTCAGAAATCTTTTCAGTGGTGTCATGAAATACTGTAACAAGACAATGAAGGTACTATTGTTATGTTGGATTCTTGTTTTCTAATCCATATGAAATCCTTTTCAATCAATTATCAATTAATTATTGAGCTCCTACTCTATCAATACTGTGCTAATAATCTCTATGGCAATACAAAAGATGAAATATAGCACCTGCCTTCTAGGGATTTACAACTTAGTTGAAAAGATAGGGCATGTATACATGAAAAGTTAAAACACAAATGTGGCAGTTTATTAGTAAGGGCAAAATGACTAGAATGGTAAGTGAAAAATAAAACATATCTATAATTAGGGCACCACAAATTTAGACATCATCAATGGCATTTAAAGCTGTTCAGAGTAGAAGCAATAGAATACAACCTCTATTAGTTAAGATAAGAAATTACTTCCTGGCATCCTTTTTCCTTAGCCTCATCTCATTCCTTATACTCTGCCATGAATAACAATAATAGTAATAATAGCAATTATTTACGTAGCACTTAAGTATTAAAATAACTCTTATATTCTTCCAGAGGCCAAATTAGCAATTTTTGTTACCAAAGAGTCACAACCAGGAGCTAGATGGAACAGAGTATGAAGTGCTGAACCTGTCAGAAAGATCAGAGTTCAAAGCAGATGCTTCCTAATTGTGTGATCCTAGACAAGTCATTTAACTACTTCTTTATCTGTAAAATGCAGATAATAAATAGCACCTACTCACAGGGTTGTTGTGAGGATAAAATGAAATGATATGAAGCATTTAGCACATTGCCTGACATACAATAAGTGCTACGTAAATAATTGCTATTATTACTATTATTATTATTCATGTCAGAGTATAAGGAGTGGGATGATGCTAAGGAAAAACGATGCCAGGAAATAATTTAAACAGCTTTAAAACTAATTTAATATTTAATAACTGTTCAGTGATTTTTCCAAAGCAAAGTGCTACATAAAAAAAAAAATCTAATGTGCACTTGTTTTGATGGTATCAACACCAGGATTTAATAATCCATGAAAATGTTAACCACTTACTTTTTCAATTGATTCCAATGTTTCTGTATACTTCTCTTCTGTCTGCTTGATCTCTGCAAGGCAGCAGCTTCGGATATCATTTTCCAGACACTTCTGCAATTAGAAATGAACAAAACTACAATATTATTTAGTGTTCTATAACTCACTGATCTCTTAGGTATTAGAATCATGAAAAAGCTTGATTATTGATGGAAGCTCAAAGTTTCAACTCTAAAAAAAATGACAAAGTTGATATTAAATACCATCTATGGGGTATCATTAAAATTGGTTTTTCAATTTTGAAACACAAAAAGTAACAAAAGGTGAAAAAATTATGGTAATGTGGTAGAAAAAGCATTGTGTTTAAATCCATAATGCTCTACTACTTACTAACTAAATAAGAGAAGGGAATTAAATTTATTTCTGACTTTGCTTTTGTCATCTGTAAAATGAGCAAGGGACTGTTATATGAAACAACAAACTATAAGGAGTTATATCAAGTGGGAAATCATTGTTAAGAAAATAATTGTAATAAAAAAGAAAATTAATATAGGTTCCTTTGAAATTAAGAAGTCTCTTCCTGACAGAGTTAAAAATAAGGGATTTGAAGTGAGAAGACTAGGACTTAAATCTCAGCTTTTTTATTTCTATCTGTATGATACTAGAAAGTCATTTAATATCAAGAGACTTGCTGGTTTTCTCATTTGTAAAACATGAGTTTTTGGGATAGGTGGGAGCAGAGGGTATTAGATGATCCTTAAGATTCTTACTAGCTATAAGTCTATGATCTAATGGGTTAGAATTTCCTTTCATTTGTCATCTGTGTAATTTTGGACGTCACCAACTTCTCTGGGTTGTAGTGTTCTCATCTATAAAAATAAAGAATTCAGGGGCAGATAGGTGACGCAGTGGATAGAGCACCAGCCTTGAATTCAGGAGGACCTGAGTTCAAATTTGGACACTTAACACTTCCTAGCTGTGTGACCCTGGGCAGGTCACTTAACCCCAGCCTCAAATAAATAAAAATAAAGGATTCCTTTCTAACTCCAAATCCTTGAAACTTTACTTCTAAGAAAACTTCATTTTCTTATAGTTTTGGGGAAGTCAACAATCACTGCCAATTAACAACTTCCTTTTTCAGACTTGTTTCTCTGTGTGCATCAGGATTGCATCTAGAAATCCCAACATAAGAGATACAGAGAATTGAACAGGATAGAAACTTCATGTATTTTTTCAAGAACTGTAATCCTAGTGTCTGACTTCTTCCATGTCTTAGTTAGAGGGTCACTTAGACTGCACTATTCTACACCAGTAAATCCTGCCCTTAAAAATAGAGGGGGGTTGGCCATTGGAGCAATTTTCCCAGGAGTACAAAGTTTCAGTAATGTAAGAATAGTAAAGAGCACACGTAAACCATGTAAATTTTCTCTACATGTTAAACATAGAAATATGGCATAGGGCAGTCAGCAAAGCTTTCCCCAAACATATTTACCCTTGAAAGTTCAATTGCTACTTCCTCCAGGAAGTCTTTCCTGATTCCCCATCTGAAGTCATAGTCATTTTTTGTATTTTTCTTCATTTTCACACTTTAAAGATTCCATGCATTTTGGTGTGAGAGATTTTCTAAAGAGGCTAAGGTTTTCCAAATGTTCCTGATTATGAGCAAGATGTGAGGATTATATGAATTTGTATAAGAAATTAGGATCTACTCAATAGGATCAAGGCCATTCAAAAGAGATCAACTTAATAACCCACTTGGGAAAAAAAAAGAAATCAATGAAAAAGTCACAATCCCTATACTGTAATGGAAATTTTGATTGACATTCTTGTATGACATATATTGTATGGACAAAGCAAATAAGCATTAGCTTCTTCCAAAAATGAATAAGAAGAAAAGACAAGATCATTTATGTGTGACTAGATCTTCTATCTTCCTCTGAACTGAACATTGTTCATAAATGATAAGGACGTGTCTTATTTTGCTTTTCACTCCCATAAATGCTTAGTAAGTATTTGGTGCATGAATATTTAAATTACTGATTATTATCTGAAATAAATGGTAAGGATGAACCTCTTTTCAGGAGTTTTTAAAAAAATCTCAGCATGATTTAGGATAAAATAGTCTACAGTAGAAGCAAAAAACAGCATAATAGAAGAAAATTGCCTTAATGAGTAGAAAGGGCTTAAATAATAGCTTCTATGGAAGACTGAGTCACTAAAACAATTAGATTGAAATTAATATGTTGAAGCTTATTCTAAGTTACTTGGTATATTGAATACATATTTTTTTAAATAAGTGTCATGCTGTTTACCAACATTTATTCAAGAGAGCTTCCTTTCAAAAGGACTCATTAAAAAAAAACTGAATTTATGTGAACTGGACTGTAAAATATCACCAAAAAAAAAAAAAAGAAAAAGCTAATAACCAGATAATAAGAATTCTCAAATATTTCATTTTAATGATTCCATACTGAAATGACTCCCTTCATTTTGGGGAAAATAAGAAGGTTGAGTATAATAAGTTTTGTGATAATGCATTGGCAAGTTTTTTGTTTGTTTGGGGGGGATTTGGGTGAAAGTTAAAGGACATGACAAATTATAAATAACTAAAGCATCACCTGAAGAGCAATGAAGACTATGAATGTAAGCAGGAATCATGAAAAAAAAATCAGAGTAAAGGATCAAAGTAAATCAAAGTAAAAAACAAAACAAAACAAAAAACAAAAAAACAAAAACATTAAAGAAATGTGCAAGCAAAAAGGATGATGAACAAGTCATTTAGACAAAACAAATTGGACAAAGCAATAGATAGCCCATTGAATCCACTCGAACCTTGTGATGTCAAGAAAAAATCAAGAAGTTCCCTATGGGAAATGAAAGGCAACACAAAAAACAAGAATCATATAGGATGAGCAAGTATGAATATGCTATATTTCAGATATCTAGGTGGGGCAGTGGGGTTGAACACTAGGTCTAGAGTCAGGAAAACCTAGTTCAAACCCAATCTCAGACACTTAGCTGTGTAACCCTGGGCAAATCACTTAACTCTATCTACCTCAGTTTCCTCAATTGTAAAATGAGTATCATAATCTACCTCTTAGTGTTGTTATGAGGATCAAATGAAATAATTATAAAACACTTAGTACTTGCCTAATACCTTACCTTACCTTACCTGCTTCAGAGGGGGATTGTTTACATCAATAAAGTCGAGTATTATGGAGTATTTTAGTATGTTTTTTCTTTAAAATAACAGAAATAATGCACAGCCTTTAAATGATTTTTAAAATATATCTAATTTCTAGGTTAATGCTTTCCTAAGGAACAACATGGAATCATTTTCTTAGAATAGTTTGAGAAAAGAAGTAAATAGCCAGGCTTTTTAATTGCTCTAAGGAGTTGTGCCTAGAACTAGATAGTTAAGCAACAGTCTTTTGAGATGCATTCATGTTCTTATAGTTATAATACATAGGAAAAATATAAAATATGCAACTAACTCAATCCTATCTTTCTTCATTATAATAAATGTAAGTAAAATCACAAAATCAGAAGGACAGAATTTTAGAGTTGGATAGCACTCCAGTGGCTCACTAGTCAGACCCTTGCAGGAAAGGAATACCCATTAGAAAAGGAAAACAAGCATTTATTAAGTGCCAACTATCTGCTAAACACTTTACAAAAATTTTCTTACTAGGCTTTTTAAAGAACTCAGTTATAAACTTTTGACTGCATTTCCTCGTCTATAAAGTGATGAAGTTCAATTTGGTGGCCAATAAGAGCTTTTTCATTACTAATTCTACAATTCTCTCCCTTCCCTTCCCTTTATTTTTATGATTCTTCTTATTTTTTTGGAGGGTTTGGATTTTTTTCAAGTGAGACAACTGTGGTTAAGTGACTTTTCCAGGGTCACACAGACAGGAAGTGTTAAATGTCTGGTCCTCCTGACTCCAGGGCCAAAGTTCTATCCATTGTACCATCTATATTTCTGTGATTCTTAATCTAATATGCTATGCTACCTTTTTGCTTCCTATGATAACATTATAATTTTTATGATTCACCTCACCATCAACTAGTTCTAGGACTTAGGTATTAGTGTAGTTCTTCAATTGTTTTCATTTGTTTCCAACTCTTTATGATCTCTTTTAGGATTTTCTTGACATAGGTACTAGAATGATTTCCCATTTCCTTCTCCAGCTCATTTTACAGATGAAGAAATTGAGGAAAATAGGATTAAATGCTTTGCCCAGAGACACATGACTAGTAAATGTCAGAAATCAGATTTGAATTCAGTATTCTTGACTTTAGGCCCAGCACTCTATCAGGTATACATCACCCAGCTGTTTTAGACTTAAATATGCCTGACATTTAAGGCTCAAGGCATTTTAAAAGGAATATGGATTTTCTGGGCATTCCGAGTTCTAACATGGAAACACACATGAGGGACCTTTTGGTAGAGTAGAGTTCTGGGCCTAGAGTCAAGAAGGACTGAGTTTAAATTCAGCTTTAGAACTCACTAGCTGTGTGATCTCATACAAGTCACTTAACTTAGGCAAACTACTATATCTTTACCCACAAAACCCTATAAAGGGTTACAGATGATCAGATACAACTAAATGACTAAACAATAACAGAGATTCTCTGCCCATGACTTTTCATTTTTTTTTGATAACCTTAGATTGAGAGATACTAAAGAAATTTGGCAACTTTTTGTTTTTGTTTTTTTGGCAAGGCAGTTGAAGTTAAGTGCCTCACCCAGAATCATACAGCTATTGTTAAGTGTCTCAGGTCGAATTTGAACTCAGGTCCTCCTGACTTCAGAATGGGTGCTCTATTCAGCTGTCTTAGCAATGTTTTTTAAGTTGAAAAATATACTATACTTTTTTTTTTCCTGTATAGTGTCCCCTCCCAAGACAATTCCATTGGTGTTCTTTTTGAATTTTTTTAAATTTATTCAATGGTTTGTCTAAATACTAAGACTTTTTGTATTATTGAATTCTTTATATGGAAAGTTAAACTTATGTGTTCTATTTTATTTAGTAGTATATAAGTACTGATATTAAGTTTGTTTTAAGAAATTTGGAATTGCTAAAAAATTGGAATTACTCCCATTTAGTAAAAATGTTCATATTGTTTGTTTGGAGTTTTTACATTTAAGCTGATCTGGACTGTTTGCCTTTTTTGATAGCTAAATGTTCCACAACTTCTTAGGATAAGAATGTTTGCACCCAAAATCCACAAGTAGCTGAAATTCTTTGCCACATCCTGGTACCTACTTGTCTTCTTGTATTGATGGATGGGTTTACAATCTTATTTGACGTGCTCAAAACATCTCACTGATCCCTGGTAGGGGGATCCATGGAAAAATTCATGGGGAGTAGAGGACCAGGTCTCTTTGTGATAAGGAACCCAGAGAGTTCCTGGATGTCCATTAGGACCACCTATAATAGACCTCAGAGAATTTTAGTGTGCCTTGTATAAAAAGAGACACTTTTTGTATAGACCTCAGTTGGATGGTTTCCTGCACTCAGGGAATGAATTATTGGAAGAGTTCTATCCAGGACACTTTTAAGTGTATATATGTCTGTGTTTTTTGTTGTTGTTGTTGTTGTTGTTTGTTTGTTTGTTTTTGTTGTTGTTGTTGTTGTTTTTAATTTAAGCAAGGGACAATGTCAAGTTGGCACCAGCTCCCAAATCCATGGCAAAAACTCCAAGTAGCTTGGAAATATTAATGTATGAACGAAAAGAGTAAATAAAGGAAGTTAGAGCATAACAAATCCCAATGACATAGATTTACTTATTAACCCAGAATTCTTATCAAGTAATTTAAGAAGAAAATAGTAAAAATGTACCGGCTGCTGAGCTTCTTCAGCCTTCATCAGGTCCTCATACACTTCTCCCCCTTCATCTTCTCCATAAACACAGTCATATAAGTCTTCTTCATCATCTGCACGAGTTTCACTAAAACCAAGGGAAATTATTGTCAAGGTCAATTTCTAGACTGCATATCTTCTGAAGTCTCTTCTCTCTATGAATATCTGTGAAATTATGATTTAATAAAAATAAAAATATTTCATAATATGATAATGATAGCTAACTTTTATATAGCACTTTAAGGTTTGAAAGTACTTTACGAATGAAGTATTATTTCCTTTTATTTTCACAACAATCTTAGGAGGTATTATAAAGAAACTAAGGCAGACAGACAAGCAGCTTAGGTCTGAGCATTCTATCCTCTGCTCTGTTCCTAAAAGAATCATTGAACCACTGTCTATATAGAAGGTGATATGACTGTTATTAAAAAAAATACCTTAGAAACTATTCTAATTCCTTATGTTTTCTTTGGGCAGTTGGATAGTTAAGCTGTTCCCCAAAGATGAGAATCTATACTATCTTTAAAAGACCACTGGTAAACCAGTCAATATAAACCTTCATAATACAGAAATTATCACTTATATTTATCTAATAACTCATGTTCAAAATCATGGTTTCATCAGCATCAGAAACACCTGGTGTATAAATGCCTAGACTCCCTTCTTAGATAAAGATCAACAATTTCTCCTAAATTTATAATCTTATAGTTGCCTGGAAGCAGTAAATGCTTAAGCAATTTGTTCTTGTTGACACAAGTAGAATAGGTCAAAGGCAGACTTAGAGAATGGTCTTCTTTCTACTTCACCATGGTATTGCTAAGCCAAGGTCACCCAGCTAGAAAATGACAGAGGCAAGTCTTAAACCTTAATGTCCTGACTTCAAGACATGACCTCTGTCCTCTCTACAAGGTGCCTTCTCCTGTCAAATTTGCATGAAGCCTCTCCTGGTCTATGTTGATGTTAGCTTTCCCTCTGAATTATCTCCAATTTATCCCGTATAGTTCCCTGTGCATTTTGTACCTGGAATTCCTCATCTTGAGAAAATCACATATCTATATTCCTGCCCCAGCATCATTATAAATACGTTCAAAAGTGAATATTATACTCTTTCATGTGGGCCATTTTGGATTATTTACAACTCTGTTCCTTTCTATTAACTCAGGCAATCAAAAGAGTTTTTTTTTTTTTTTTAAGAGAAATAAATCTTTATCCTCTATGTTTCTCCAAAATGAATCATTGTCCATAATATAAAGTGACATGACTGCCATGAAAAAAAAAATCCATAAACAGCTAGTTTAATCCCTTGTGTTTTCTTTGAGCACTAGGATGGGTATATTATTTCCAACAGTTGAGAATCTACTCTTTTAAAGACCACTGGAAATCACGAGGTGATTCAGTCAATGCTGAATCTTCACAGTACAGAAATTCTCTATTTAATCTAAATATAGATTGGATTTGTATATATTCATACTCATTTAGAGGGTGGGTGCTTTAAAATTAGGGACTGGGGTTTTTTTTGTTTTGTTTTGTTTTGTTTTGTTTGATTTTCTTACATTTTATTTCTAACACAAAACAGTATTTAGCAAATAGTAAGTGATTAATAAATAATTGTTCATTGGACTAAGAGGGATAATGATAGCATTTAGATTCATAATTCCACTGTTAAAGGGAATTCCTAATTTAAAAAAAAAACTCCCTCTCTCAATACAACTTGGAAACTTCTTGATAATTTATGGTCTCAGAGAGTTGAACTATATCAGTCACTTAATTCAGAAGTTAGATAAAATGGCCAGGATCATACAACCAGAATGTCTTCAAGGTAACCTTTGATCTCAGATTTATTTCATTTCAAAGCTGACTTTCAGCCATTTTACAATACAATTACTCATTATGTAAACCCATTTCTTTCAGTTTGTTCTCACTGAAGTTGAATGTTCCCATACTGTCTATGAGTTCTCTAATTGAGTAAATTCTCAGAAAATGGAGTGGAATTTAATTTAGAAAAGTTGCTCTCAGAATAACCTGAATATAGTCCCCAAAATAAACCTCACTTTCTCTGAGATCCCTCAGTTGCTGCCTTGGGTCTAGACACCACATCATAAAATTGATATTTATAAAAAGAAAGTACAGAAACTTTAACAAATGGGAACATTTTGTAACATAGGTGTGTTTGTGTTGGTTGGTGTATACAAGAGCCTCTGTGAATGTAAGTTGGTGAATATGGCTAAAGAAGCAGTGGTCTGGAAAGGGGATGCTTGGGAGGAGGGAAAGGGAATTTTAAGGGAAAAAGGAATGATTGTAGGCAGGAGTTTCTGAGGGAAGATTTTTCTGGAGAGCAACTATTTCAAGGGCAGTTATAGATATTCTAATAGAAAAGCAGTTATTCAATTAGATAAGTTCAGGACTCAATATTTTTCTCCTATGCTTTTTCTTTTCTGAGCTAATTAGGTCACTTGCTAAGTCCTCCCAGATTTCAACATGGAATGATCCTTGACTACTCCAGGACAAGTGTATGGGATTTCTTTCTTGAATGCATTATATTTTTATCATTTTTAGTTAACCAAGCAAGAGTTGACTCTTAAGACTTTATGCAGTTGTTCAACACTATATTAAAGAGACATTTTTTCTCCTAAAAGATTTTTGAATTTTAATTACTTGGAATAATAGGAAAAAATATTTGTAGATAATCAAAAATAGTTAATATGAAAGAAAACAATATTTATTTTGAATGTTTTTATAATGATGGTGGAGTAGGAGTGTAGCCATGTGATTTCTCAGGGTGGGAATTCCAGGTATGAAAATTCCTTCCAGAGATACATATCAATACCTCTTATACAATTAAGTATCTTAGAAGAGGCTTTGGGCAGCTTGCCAAGGTTAGTCAAGTCAAAGATAAGACTTAAATCCAGGTCTTTCTGACTCAAAGGCTGGATTTCTGATTATTCTTCCACATTGCTTCTCAATCCTTTTAATAGTACTTTGACATTAACAAAAAGCTTTACATTATCTTATTTGAAACTTATTGTCTCATTTCATCTTCACAAGACCACGAAGTGGCTCCTATTGGCATTATTATCACCACTTTTTACAAACGAAGAAAATAAGTGTCAGATAGGTTAGCAGAATTGTCCATCATGACACATAATAGTAAGTCAAAGGTCTCTCTGAATTGAACTACATCCAAAATTCTTTCAATTATAGATCTTTTAATAATAGCTAACATTATACAGTGCCTTAAAGGTTACAAAAACATTATTATTATTACAAATGGAAGAACAAAAAGGCAGATGGATGGAAAAGTGAATGGATGGATATCATCTCATAGTAACAAATAATATGGGGTAGATGCTATTACCCTTATATCACAAATGAGGAAACTGAGGCAGACAGAAGTTAACTGACTTGTCACATAACTAATAATTGCCTGATTCACTAATTGATCTCAGTTCTTGGTGGTCCTAAGCTCAGTATTCCATCCACTACAACATCAAGTTGCCTACCGAGACTAAATTGTATTTGTATTCGGATGAAGGCATATCTGAGTCCAGGGCAGTTATGTAGCACAGCAAATAGAGTGTCAGACCTAGTGTTAGGAAGACTACTCTTCCTGAATTCAAGTCCAGTCTTACTAGCTGTGTGACTGAGAAAGTCATTTAACCTTTGCCTGTCTCATTTTCCTTATATGTTAAATGAGTTGGAGAAGAAAATGGAAAACTACTCAAGCATCTTTACCAAAAAAATTTCAGTGGGGTCATGAAGAAACAGACAAACTGAAATGACTGAACAATAATAATATCTGAGTCACTTCTAATGAATACTAATTGCTAGGGATTGCTTAACTCAGAAAAAGCTGCAATACAGTCCAGTTTCACCATCCTATTCTGCTCATTCATCCCTGAAATAGACTTTGTATTGAGTTTGGGTCTGCTTTTCTTTTGTTTTCTCAGAGTAGTTCAAGGTCTGGCTTCTCTGAAACTTTCCATGGAGAAGGGGAGCTGGTTGAGTATACTTCAAAGTACTCTGTGTACAAAATAAGCAGACAGAGCTGAGTGCCAACAAAAACAGAATTAAGTTAGTTGAGTGTCAGAAGGAGAAAACAGGAAGAGGGCAGGGGGACTTGAGAATGAAAGAAGGGCAAAGCATAAATAAGATATAATGGAGTGCCTACTTGAACCTCAAAGTAAAGATTGCAGAGTAAATGTTGTCAATACATGTAAAATAAAAATTACTGCAGAAAAATAAACCTGGCCAATTAATCGTAAGATGGATAGCTGACATGGTTGACTTCACACAGGTAAGAGTCAGCATGGTGTTTTGGAAAGATTTCTGTTTTAAGCCTCAGGCACTGACATTTACTGGGTGCCTAGTCTTGGACAGGTCATTAAAGTCAATAAATCATTAAGCCTTTATTAAATAATTACTATGTGCTAGGCACCTGGAACCTTAGTTTCCTCATTAGTAAAATTAAGGTAATAATACTTTAACCTCATAACTCCCAAGATGGTTGTAAGGAGAGTGACCCCTGCCCCAACAATCTCCCCGTCCTCCATCCCACCCTTTATTCAGCTGTCAAATGTTCTTCCTTAAGCACAAGTCTGACAATGTTATCCCTACTCCACTTAGTAAATTCCAGTGACTCCAGAATCAGACATAAAATACTCTCTTTGGCTTTTAGACCCCTTTGTATCCTTGCAGCCTTATTACTCCTTACCTTTCTTACTCATCCTACATCCTACATCTGTGATCTTGTGACTCTTTGCTAATCCATACACAAGACTCTGAGCATTTGCTTATCCAAACTCTGAGCAATTTTAATGACTATTCCATGGGTAGAATTCTCTCCATCCTCATCTCTACCTTCAAATTTCGCTGGCTTTCTTCAAATATCATCTTCTACAGGAAGCCTTTTGTAATCCCCCTAAATTCTCATACCTTCCCTCTGAGATTAGCTGTAGTTTATCCTATACATATTTTGTTTGTAAATAATTATTTTCATTAGACAAGGAGCAACTTGAGATCAAGAACTGTCTTTTGCCATGCTTTATATATAGCCTCAAAGCTTAGCACAGTCCCTGACACATAATAGCTCCTTAACAATTGATAGTAGACTGACTGATATATAAAATTAGATATGAAAGATAGAAACAACCAGGGTAGATAAAGAAAATGGACCTGGAGTTAATAAGATTTGAGTTCAAATCCTGTTTCAGAGACTTACCAGCTATGCCTTGAGCAAATGACTTAATCTCTTTTAGCCTTAGGTTCTTATCTATTAGAGGATATAATAGCACCTTCCTTACAGATTTGTAGTGAGGATCAAATGAAATAACATCTGTAATGTACATGGAAAATAATTATTAAATCATAATATATATATATATATACATATATATATATATATATATGCTTCTTGAATGCAAGAAGACCTAATTTCAAGCATTATCCTTGATACCCACTAACAATAAGTTGCTTAACCACTCTAAAACCACACTGGAAAGGTTTGCTGTAGAGGGATTTGCCTCATCTGGAGGTCATCCTTATATGAATGACTCTTGTCTCCATCCCAATCTCTATAAACTATTATTATTTATGATAACCTAACATTTCAGAGAAGCATCACCATAAATCAATATTTTCCACAATTTGATTAAGAATCTATTCTGACATAATTTCTGCCTTTAGACTCTGTGGGCAGAAAAGAGATACATGTCCTCCTATGTCCCCCCCCCCCCCCAAGAAAACATTACCGAACAATTTATTATAATACTAAAAATAAGTTTTCCAATACCTTACATTTTTGTTTGTTCAACAACTTAAACCTATAATCACGATATAGAACTACCATCCACTTCAACAGAAGTCTAAATTCTCCTTTTATTCAGCATCCCTTGTAGGGTTGTGCAGTGGGGGGGGGGGGAGGGAAGCAAATTGGAGGGAGAGAAAAGGGGTAGTTCTAGATAAGAATTGACAAAATTGACTTTGAAAATGTGAAAATTATTTTTTAAAAGGTGCTACATTTATTAATTTTGTCACTAAAAGTAGGAAAAAAATGATACTGAGTTTAAGGTGTTATTATATGTCTTCTCACTTCACTTCCACAACTAGTCACCAACTCTCAGGGGAAGGAGGAAGGGACCACAGTCATGAATAAAGATTGGACTGGAAATCATAAGATCCCCATGAAATCTTGTCCCAGGCATCAGCTGTGTAACGCTGGAAAAGTTCCTTAATCTCATATCCTCAGATTCCTCATCTATAAAATAACAATATTGATACTATCCATTAATAGAACCAAAAGATCTTAGATCTAAAACGGAAAAGGACCATAGAAAAAAATCTAGCTGAACTTTCACAAGAAGACCAAACTGATGGCAAGGGAGATTAAATGATTTATCCAAGATCATATGGGTAATAAGCATTAGAAGTAAGACTTGTACCCAAGGCCTCTGATATTAGAACCACTGATTTTTCCCTTGTAACATACTGACTGTCATCATAAGATTGTTACAAAAAAAGTATTAGTAAAGTCAGTAAAGTCATTACCAATTAATAGCTATTTCCTCCTAAATCTTTATCTCCAGTCCAACTGCTTTCTCATCTCCAACTACTTATCTCTATAGAAATAACCATTTAAGATCAATATGGGCCAAATTAAACTCAACATTTTACTCCTAGAAATACGAGTAAAATGACTTTCCAAATTTCCTATTATAAGCACTACCATTTTCCCTTATATCTCATATTTTCCAATATCTCACATCCATCTTTTTCATTCCATTCCAACTGCTATTACTAATGCCAAGCTTGTGTTATCTCAAGTGGATTTTTACTATACTGTTCTATATGTTATTCTAGTTTCCAGTACTTTGTCCCTACAAACCATTCTGCACATTATTGCCAGAAGAATCTTCCTAAAGTACAGCTCTCATGGTATAATACCCCTGACTCGAAACTTTTCCCATGGTTTCCTTTGTCTACCAACAAAATCCAAAGTCTTTAGTAAAGTAAAGTCTTTAGACTGGAATTCATATCTTCCGTGATATGGCTTTGAATAATTGCTTCTCTATTAATTTCCATTATTCAATGGACTGATATTTCACTTCCATAAGGCTAACAGTCCATAGACTATCTGCCATTCCTCAAACAAATTTTGAAATTCTCCTCTTCATTGCTAATGTTCATACAATTTCTTCAACTTCATATGCTACCCTCTGATCTCTACTTTCCAAAGTCCTCCCCGACACTAAAGGCAAATTCTAATGCCACCATTTTCATGAAGCTTTTCTAGCTATCTGTAGTTTCTCATTCCTTTAAATTCCTAGACTATTTAATTTATACTCAGTTTTTGTGCTCCATATATTATTTCATTTATTATATTTATTTTAATATGTTGTTCTATAATAACAATGAGATTATATCTATTAGATTATAATAGATATAATTATATTGTCATAAACCTCTTTTTCTCAAAATATCTTGCACATAATAGCTTCTTAATAAGAAAATGTTTTATTAATACATTAATTGATAAATGAGTCGAAAGTTGATGACTTTTGGTTTTGATAAATAGTAATCATAGTTCTTGCCTCAATTTACCTAAAGGGGCTCTAGATATAGACATATCACTATCCAGTGATAACCTTTTTGTCTACTTCAGCCTACCATGATTGCATCCCTTTTCTATCAATTTTTCTCTCTAAAGATACCATACATTTGTTCCTCATAACCCTGTAATGCTGCTCTGTTGTTCTCTAATGGTGTTCATATATGTGTTCAAATATTGACTCCTCAAGTAAATTATAACTTTATGGACATTGGGGATAAACTTCACATAGCTTTTTGTTCTTCCTGCTTCACCCATAGACGCTAACGTAGTTCTGAGCACACAGGAGCCATGCAATATGTTTGAATTAATTGATTGGCATTCAATGCTTCTTGGTCATTTATAATTGACCCTGTTCTGTCCAGCTCTCTAAGCTATGAATAATAAAGTCATCCAACCCTCCATCAGAAAGCATTTTAAAAAGGAAATCAACAGTGAGTACAAAGAAGGCTGAATTAAATTCTTCATTTTGGTTAAATTTCAACATACTCTATTAAGTCAGGAAGGCCTTTGTAGATTTCTTCATCGTTGACACTTTCTTCAGTAGGGAATGGTCTGAGAAAAAAAAAAAGAAGTGTAAATGGAAGAAAACCATATGAGACATATTTTTAACAAAATATACAATGTGTGCTGTTACTATGTAAGTCAAATTCTATTACTGTGGCAAATATTCCCTCAGGCATGCCCCAAAGTGCCTTCAATGACTACTGCCAACTAGTTGCTTTTATTGTATACCCAATTTTCCTTAAGGATATCCACAGACTCTACCCAAACAGCGTTAGTATCATTATAAATAATAATGAAAGTAAAGACTAGTATTTATACAACACATAAGAGTTTGTAAAGTACTTTAACAAACTATGATCTCATTTGAGCCTCACTACAATCCTAGGAGGAAGGTACCCTTATTTTTCTCATTTTACAGATGAAGAAACTGAGTTAGAGGTTAAATGATTTGCCTAAAATCACATAACTGGTAAGTTACTGAAGCAAGATTTGAAGTCTATTATTCTAGCCCCTATGCCTCATGCATTAAAATTCAATTTAAACATTTGTAGCTGGTGGCAGTTTCTCCCCTAAATGTGCTTTACCTTTCTATCCCCAAGTTTATCTGCAGCAGCATCAATTGCTTAGGATCATAGAATAGCAGTTTGAAAGTTGAAAGGGACCTAGGAAAACATTTGGTTCAAACTCCTCAGAATAGTGCCAGAAAACCTAGAGGCCCTAAAAGTAAAGTGACTTGAGTCAAAAGCCACCCAGGCAGGAAGTTGGGAATCTGGGGCCAGGAGCCAGATCCCTAACCCCAGTATTCTTTCTATTCTATCATATACATATGTGTCTCCCTCCCACAAATATATTATTTGCCGGAATTTCCTAATTTAGGAAACACCAGAAAGTACTGTTGAGTTTCTTGAAATTTCAAAAAATTATGTTTTAATGAGCTCTTTTGTTTTTACATTTCTTATACACACTGCCCTCACTTCTTGCCATTGAACCCCTCCTAAAACAAAGAAAATTCAGCAAAAAATTCTTATATATAAATGTATATCCAAATCAGTTCCCTGTCTCTCTGACATAAGGTCCTATGTCATTATCTCTCCTCCAGGCCTTTCAGTGGCTTTACTTTTTTCTGAGTTCCTTGACTTTTAAAGAATATGCTTCAAGAAAACCCCAGTATAGTTAAAATAATCATTGTAGAATGATGGGATTTGAACTTTACAGCATGTTAGCCCCATAGAGAACTTAATTTACTTCCCTACACTTACAGCCACTTACACACACACACACACACACACACACACACACACACACACACACACACACCAAAAAAAGAAAAAAAACATATATTTTATATATGGTTGCTGCTTTTTGTATGCTAACTGAAATCAGTTATAATAAAATGTGTATTTTAATTTTACCTTATTGCTACTGAATCTGTAGTATTCATCTTGATACAGGAAAAAGATTCATTGAATTGTAGACTAAAAAGAGGCCTAAGAAACCATCTTGTCTGATCCCTATATTTTACAACTTTTGAAACAAGTCCAAGATCCAGGTGTCCTTACTAACTAATCCAACAGTCTTTACACTACATTGCTCCACCAGGAGTTGCTGGTTCTTACATCTTAATACAATATTTGTTGTTTAGTTGTTTCATGTTTAACTCTCTGTGATCACATCTGGGTTGTTTTGGCAAAGATACTGGAGTGGTTTGCCATTTCCTTCTCCAGTTCATTTCATAGCTGAGGAAATTGAGGAAGGGGTTAAGTGACTTGTCCAGGGTTATATTTGAATGGAGGGATATGAATTTTTTTTCAATTACAGGCCTCTCACTCTATCATTGGGCCACTTACTCATCTTAATAAAATATATATTCATACTATTAGAATGCTCACTTGGTAAAAGTCCCATCTACAAAGAGAGTTCTTTTGATATTTCTTTCCCATTTAATACATATTCAGTTTTTTGTTTGTTCTATTTTAACTTTTAAACAATTGGAGATATATAAATTAAATTAGAATCTCACATTCCTGGGAATGTTGAAAGGATGTTGAAAGTTCAAGATACATATTTACAAAATAAATATTAGGTATATCTGGGTATGTAATATATATATACATTGCATTTATGTATACGTGTATATGTAATGCATTTATATATATATGCATATACATCTAAGTATGTATATTTATGTACATACACATATGTATATGTGTATAGTCTTTAAATGGATTCTAACAAAATTAATTACAATACAGCACACTTAATAACTATTATATTGGACTATAGTAAGCTTTTAGAATATGTTTGAGTTTATTTTTAAATAATACCAGAATCCATCAAGATGAATAGAGGAAGATCATAGGAGTAGAGATATAGATCTGATAGGTACAAGGGACGTTATCTAATTTAAACCTCTCATATTACGAATGAAGAAAGACGTTGAAGGGAGAGGTACAAATATTAAGTTCTTGCCTTCTATGTGCCAGGCACTATGCCAACACTTTACAAATATGCTATCATAATAAGAAAAATCTTTCACCCATAGAAATGTCAAGAATTCTTAACTTAGAGTCTGTGAACTAATATTTCAATTTTTTTGATAATTTTATTTCAATATAATTAGTTTCTTTTGTAATGGTTTTATTTTATTTATGAATTTAAAAAAATTATTCTGAGAGTCTATAGGTTTCCCTACAGTCCAAATGGGGATTGTGAAACAAAAAAGTTAAGAAACCCTGGATTAAGTGATTTGCCCATTGTCACATAGGTATTAAAGATTAGAATTTTCTAATTTCAAATTTAGTGTTCTTACTACTGAAAGACTTCTACAAGTATTAATTGTGAACAGTAGTAGTAGTCAGTTTACAGAACAATCCTAGATTCTGCATTTAACGAAAGTCAAGTGTTTCATAGACTAATAATATAAAAGTTTTGAAATCATGCTTATAAATGACCAAAAATTGGAAATTCTCACATATTTTTGCCAATTTAAATATTTATGGCTTTTGTTTTTTAAAATGGTTTATAATAATTGACCATAAGAGAGAAGAACTGGCTTCTGCATACTCAATGAATTAAAAACAATGCATCTGTAATATGACACATGACCACTATATAACAATAAATCTTACCTAATTCCTGTGGCTAATGCAATAGGTGTACGAGAAAGTCTTGATAGTGTTTCTATGACCTGAGGAAAGAAAAAAATATTTCATTGAATTTGTGTTTTTAAGAACCTGAGGCATATCATTCCCCCAAAGAGCAGGTTTTTTAGTCCATTAATAAAGATCAATCAAAAAAAAATGTGAAGGCTTGCTAGAATAATCTAAAATCTCCTGAAAGATTAAAAAAAAGATTTCCAGTAAAGATGATGACATATATACATATATTGTATAAATTAATACTTTAACATATTTAACATATTTACTTAACATATTGGTAAACCTGCCATCTGGGAGAGGGGGTGGGAGGAAGGAGGGGAAAAATTGGAACAAAAGGTTTGGCAATTGTCAGTGCTGTAAAATTACCCATGCATATATCTTGTAAATAAAAACCCTAATTAAAAAAAAAAGATGATTCCTTGCTTAGCCCTCAGTTTCCTCATCTTTAAAAAGAAGTTTTCAAAACATCTAGGGTCTCTTCAAGCTATAGAGCTATATTAATATCAACTTAAAACCAAGTTTATATATTTAGAGGTAGAAGGAAAAGCCAAGTCCCTCTAATTCAACCCCTTCTTTTTACAAATAAGAAGAATGAAGCCCAGAGAAAGGAAATGATTGGTACAAAGAAGGATTTGAACCCAAGTTCTCTGACTCCAAATTGAACCTCTTTTCCCCATACACAATAGTGTTCCTGACTTCTCTTCAAACATTCTATCACCAAGTAAAATTACCTCTCATGCCTTTCTCCAAAAGATGCAGTAATTCATTACAATGGGATTGGATTCTCTCTTCTTACATGTTCTACCATCTTCATAAAAACTACTCTATTTCTTTATGACACTTTTCAATGAAGATCTCATGTCAGGATATGTGATCAGTGTTTAAGCAGGAGGCACAAGGGGCAAAAAATACAAATATTCTCCCCCTACTGCCACATCACCAAAAAAAAAAAAAAAAGTTAAAAAAAATGATCATGGATATAATAAAAATCCTATGCATTAATATAAAAATTATAAATATCAGATATGCCAAAAATACTTAGAAATCTGGATGGTAACATGAAATAAACTCTGCCCTGAAAAGGCTCACATTTTATTGGAAGTATTCTACAAAAGGACTCTACTTTGACAGACTATACATTCCCAACTTCAGTTTCAGAAAATATAATCATTTCAATTCACAAAGTCATTAGGAAAGACTACATATTATTTTCCTAACATAACTTTGGCACTCAGTCACTGCACAGACTAATTCTACAACCACTGTAAAGAATAGCAGGGTGTCTGCAAATATATGGTAGCTACCACTACCCAGTTTTATCATTCCCTCCTCATCTCACTCAACACCAGGGGAAAAAAAAAAAAGCTTTTCTTCATATAAATAACCAGCAGAGGGAGCCATTTCATAGAATATTATTTTTGTTTTCCCATTTAATTCTGCTTAATAAATACAGGATGCTTAGCCTGATTCCTGTCACTTATTCCCCGAAGGTTATTTCTTAATATTATACAAAGTATTAGGGCCAAGAGGTGGGAAAATGAGGCTGATACAAAAAATAAGTGCAGTGGGAGAATCAGAAAAAAGTCAGAACAGCAAAATAATCCTAAAAATGAGCTCTTCTGGGCTCCCTTAAAGTCTCATATATTATTCAGCATTCTGTCTCAATCTTTGTCTCTGTCTCTGTATTTCTGCTTCTCTGTATTTTTCTCTATTTGTTTTCATCTCTCATTTTTTTCTGTCTATCTCTCTGCCTGTCCCTTCAGTCCTTCTTTGTCTCTGTCTTTCTGTATCTCTCCCCCAATCCTGGTCCAAACATTAAACATAAGCACTGCCAAATCAAATATGTAAAGTCTACTAAATGTGGTTTTTTGACGGCTGTATTTGTTGTTCTTTAAGGTCTATGAGCACAAAATCTTGGCAATTGTGAACTTTGAATAGGCTGAGTCCCAAAAATAATGCTGGATCCTTAGGTCCCATGTAATCAAAAATGATCTCTCCTAGAGAGATAAGAACATGGCTATGCAAATATGTACAAATTAAAAAGGAAACAGAGAAGCTATCAGATCTTTGTATTGATAGCATCACAGATTCATTCAGAGATCATAGAATCAAGATAAGGTAAGGTGAAATCACCACTTACTTACCTAACCCCTTCATTTTAGCTATAAGGAAACAGTACAGAGATGTTAAGCAATTATCCCAAAGTCAGACAAGGATTAAATGACAGAGCACAACCTGAACCCAAGCTCTATCACTTTACTGTTTTCGCCCTTAATGGCTGCTAAATTGTGTTTCTGAATAATTTCTTGCAATACAATATGAAGTCCTGAGCATTAGCTATACACAAAGGGATATACTCTTTCCAAAAAGCTTCAGTGATATACCAAATCATAAAAAATGGGACATAGTACATGAACTTATAAAGGTATAAACATCAAATCTGTCCAAAAGATGATTTTTAAATTACAGATGAAACTTGAAGATGAAAGTCTTTTTTTTCTTCACATTTGCAAATAGGTTCAAAAAATTTTTATTACAAATATAGTTATAAAAATTGGGAAAATAAATCAATATTTATTTGATTTCTGTTGGACTAGATAGGCCATTCTGGAAAACAGTGATCAAAATGGCAATAAACTCCATGTAAACTGTTATTTTTAGAAACTTTGTTTTAACATTTTAACTGAAAATATTTTAACTTTCCCTGTTATCACCCATCATTCATAAGCATCCAAGGTCTCTGGGGGAAAAAACCAAACATTATTATTAGCTCCATTTCACAATTGGTGAATTTAAAATGTCAAAGGTTCAATCATTTCAAGTGTCACCAACAGAAGTTGCATCTGGGTGAACAAAAGAAGGATTTAAGCAAAAAAAAAAAAAAAAAAAAAAAAAAAAAAAAAAAAAAAAAATCACACGTGTTTATATAGAGATCAGCCTAGAACGCACATTCACTGCTGAATGAGAAAAAGGTATGTCCCTTCACAGTCATTATAACCCTCCTCCACACTGTCTCCACTCTCTTTCTAAATTCATGGGACAGAACTTTCTTTTCTTTTCCTATTTACTTATATTCAGATTTGATTATTTTTAAGGTCTTCTGTACTTTCCTTTCTCCATTAACTCCTTGAGATTCTAATGAAATAAACAGGAACAGCTTCCCACACATGGAAGGCTAATGTCATATACTGTTCAAGCTACCTGTTATTACTATTTCTCTAAATAAAATTTGATCATTTTTTTTTCTCATCTCATCTGGTATATAACCATTATTGGGATTTTCATTTTGTTATTTTTTTAAAAAGCCACTAATGCTTAAGGAAAAAAAAAAAAAAAAAAAAAAAAAGGTATAACAGTGGCTTGTGAAGTCCAAGAAATCTCACTAGCTTGCTATTACCAGTATACACAGAAAGTTCCATTTCTCCCTCTTGCTTTGCATAAACTGTCTCTTGCCTAAAATGAGCTTCCCTCCTACTTTCACTTCATAGGAAGGAAAGTATTTTTCAAGTTCATCTTGAATGCCACTTCCCTACTAGATGACAGTTGTTCTTAACAGAATGTTGATAACTAAAACTTGTTTTTTTGGTTTGCTTTCTGTTTTTTGTTTTTGTTTTTGTTTTGTTTTGTTTTGTTTTTGTCTTTGTAGGCTGTTCTTAGCACAGTGCCTGACAAAGTTTACTAAATTTTAAATTGTTGATGGATTTACCTGTTGATTTCTTTCATTGAAAAACATGGCCAGTGGTTAGTTTATATCAATAGGGTATATCAGTCAGCAATCAATAAGCATTTATTAAGGGTCAACTATGTGCTAAATGCTGGTCTTACTAGGACTTTCTGTCACAAATGTTATGATGAATGCCATATAAACCATTTGAGGTACTTGCCTTAGTCTGTGACTCAAAAGTATGATACAAAAATTAACTGGGGAAGTAACAAATTGGGAAAACATTTTTACAGTTAAAGGTTCTGATAAAGGCCTCATCTCCAAAATATACAGAGAATTGACTTTAGTTTATAAGAAATCAAGCCATTCTCCAATTGATAAATGGTCAAAGGATATGAACAATTTTCAGATGATGAAATTAAAACTATATCCACTCACATGAAAGAGTGTTCCAAATCACCATTGATCAGAGAAATGCAAATTAAGACAACTCTGAGATACTACTACACACCTGTCAGATTGGCTAAGATGACAGGAACAAATAAAGATGAATGTTGGAGGGGCTGTGGGAAAACTGGGACACTGATACATTGTTGGTGGAGTTGTGAAAGAATCCAGCAATTCTGGAGAGCAATCTGGAATTATGCCCCAAAAGTTATCAAAATGTGCATACCCTTTGACCCAGCAGTGCTACTACTGGGCTTATATCCCAAGGAAATACTAAAGAAGGGAAAGGGACCTGTATGTGCCAAAATGTTTGTGGCAGCCCCTTTTGTAGTGGCTAGAAACTGGAAAATGAATGGATGTCCATCAATTGGAGAATGGTTGGGTAAATTATGGTATATGAAGGTTATGGAATATTATTGTTCTGTAAGAAATGACCAACAGGAGGAATACAGAGAGGCTTGGAGAGACTTACATCAACTGATGCTGAGTGAAACGAGCAGAACAGAAGATCACTGTACACTTCAACAATGATACTGTATGAGGATGTATTCTGATGGAAGTGGATTTCTTCAACATAGAGAAGAGCTAATCCAATTCCAATTGATCAATGATGGACAGAATCAGCTACACCCAGAAAAGAGAACACTGGGAAATGAGTGTAAACTGTGAGCATTATTTTTTGTTTTTGTTTTTTGTTTTTCTTCCCAGATTATTTTTACCTTCCGAATCCAATTCTTCCTTTGCAACAATAACAACAACAAAATTCGGTTCTGCACATATACATTGTACCTAGGATATACTATAAGATATTTAATATGTATGGGAATGCCTGCCATCTAGGGGAGGGAGTGGAGGGAAGGAGGGGAAAAATTCGGAACAGAAGTGCACAAGGGATAATGTTGTAAAAAAAAATTACCTATGTATATGTACTGTCAAAAAAATGCTATAATTATAAAATTAATAAAAAAAACTGGGATTTCTTAAAAAGGTAGAATATCCAGCCAGCACTGTAAAAGTAAGCACTTAATAAAAAGATTTAGGGCCTGAATAAACCATAGACATTCATCCAGTCCAGCCCCTCCTTATTCTAAAGATGAGGAAAGCAAGACTGTAGAAACTGACACGACTGGTATATAGCAAAACCTGCATTTGAACCAACACCTAATTTTTTTAAAACTTACCAAAATATTCAACCTTCAAAAGAATGTTTGATTTTTTTTTTCCTAAAGGGGAATGGAGGATTGAGAAAGGATGTGTGGTATAGTAGGTGGAAAAGCAGTCTCTGCATTAGGAAGAACTATAGGACAGATATTAGTTGTGAGACTCAGCATATCACTCAACTGCTTAGTGTTCTGGTCAACTTTTTAAGGACAAAAATTAAAGAAAAATGTGTTGGTCTGTATTGGTAGGAGTTTCTTGACCTAGGATTGTTATACTTATACCACTGAAGTCATAGGTTTAGTTACTACCCCTAATCATAATTATTATTATTTATTAGATTCATTAGAGTATAAACTTCTTGAGTGTAGGAACTGTTCTTTTATTAATTGTATGCCCAGCACTAAGTACAGTGGCAGGCATATTGTAAGCACTTAAGAAATTTTTATTGGATTGGATTGGATGATATAAAAGGTAGAATGCAATAATAAAGTTTTTTTCTTTTTTTAAGGATCCCAAACTCAATATAAATTAAACTAGATAAAAGGAAATACTACATTTGTAATTTGCAATAACTTTTATATTATTATACTATAGTAGCAAATGAACAATTTTCATTGTTCAGTCTTTCAGTACCATCTGATTCTTTATGATCCACTCTGTCCAAGTCTATGTTCATTTTTTTCCATGATACTATAGTCTATCGCATTCTCTGCCATCCCTTTTTCTTTTGCCTTCAGTCTTTCCAATAAGTCCTAGTATAATATGTAGCAATTGTATTTTGATGGGAGGTAAAGAAGTCAGGATACAGAATAAGAATTCTTTTTGGTTTTGTTTTTAACATGGTTTTGCTTGTTTATGCATATTTGTTTTTCTTTATTTTTATTCAGTATAGAGAAAAAGTAGGAAAGAAAATCATTTTTTCTTAATTAAAAACAGCAAAACTTTTTTTCCCAAAAAATAAAAAGAAATAGAATTTCCGTTCATGACTTATAAGGCCTTCTGATTTGAAACCAGGAAGATGGAAACTTTAGTTTACCTTAAGGCCATGAAAAATAAGGTAGATTTTAGTCAACAAATCAACTACTAAATATTGTCTTTTGTGAAAATCTGTCATGTCAGCATTGTATGGAATCCCCAATCTGGAAACTTCTCTGTAACTTAATATTTTAGAAAAATTCTTGGGGCATTAGTAGGTTAAGTGATTTGCCCACGATCAATCAATTTTTAGATATCAGAGGAAGGAATCAAATCCAGATCTTTCTAACTTGTGTTTTCAAGGCCATATGACTATTCACTATACCAAGATGCCTTTCAGTACTAAAATATATGAGACTTGCATCCTAAGGAATCTGTACTATGAATGATGGAAACAGAAAATAAAGGTATTCTTCCAAGCAAGACATCTATTATGGACAATGCTTTCCCTTAGAGTTCTAAGAGACTACCTTGAGCTCATTATCTTAATTTGTCCTCTAATTTTAATTTTTCATGGAAGATCACTATGTTGGATGTTTTCTAAGCTAATGTCAGCTCTGATGATGGATTTTAGAGACTTGATCATTAAAATACAGAGAAAAAATACAACAAATCCTATGGGAAGTGAGGAAGAAATCACTCACGAAAGGCAACATCTGAAAAGTATGTTCAGAGGGCACAGAGATAGAGAAGAAGAGACAGCTAAATGGCTCAGTAAAGCAGTAGGGATGGATTTAGGAAGACTGAGTTCAAATCTGGCCTCAGATACTTACCAGTTACATCATCTTGGACAAGAGAAGTAACTTTTTGTTTGCCTTAATCTACTAGAGAAGGAAATAGAAAATTACCTGCCTATCTTTGCCAAAGAAAAAAGCACAATCCCCCAAACCCCAACATCCCCAAAATAACATGGACAAGCATGCAATCGTTCACAGGGTCACAAAGCATCATACACTATTGAATGACTCAACAACAGTATTAGAGAAGCCTCAGAGAGATGCAGAGTGAAAAATGACACAATTGAGCTGAGCTTCCTCCTTCAATTAATTATTCAGTGTAGAGAATTAGTCTTGGAGAGCAAATCTTGCTGATTCTCTAAGCCCTGTGCTCTTTCCTCTGCACCACCCAGCTGCCCTTTAACAAGTTCCTCAAAGTCACCAAGTGACAAAGAATCTATTACCCCTGGAGACAATAAATTCTACAGATACTTATAATTGTTAGGAAGTTTTTTTCCTAATCATCAAGCTGAAATTTGCACCTCTTCACCTTCCACTCATGCTCCTAGAGCTAAGCAATACATGTTTCAACTTTCCTCCATATAACAGCTCCACAAATGGCTGAAAGTAAATATCATTTCCTTCCTAAACCCATGCTAAATATTCTCATTTCCTTCATCTGACTGAAACATGGCACAATTTCTAATCCTCTCTCATCATTCTGCTATCTCTGCTCTAGGTTTCCTCCTGTTTCTTAATGGACTGTCCAAAATGTGGTGCCAAGCACTAGACAAATTATTCCAGATGTGATCTGACCAAGGAATAATACACACCCCATTTCTCCATTAATTCAGTCCCAGATCATGTCAGCTTACTCAATTGCCATAGTATACTATTGGTTCCTAATCTTTAGGTATACCCAAGTTTCTGATGTTTATATATCAACTACTCTTTATTCTTTCCTCTTCCATTCTAAAATAGGATAGCTTAAAAATAAAATAAAATAAAATAGGATATCTTACTCTAAATTCAAAGGTAAGATTTTACATTTTACATTTTACATTTACATTTACATGCATCTCAAATTTCATTTTGTAAATTTGGTTCATTATTATAACTTGAAAAGATCTTTTAGAATCCCTCCCAACTTCATGATAGATACGATTTTGATATGTAATTTTATCTAGAATCAAGAATAACTAAGTTCAAATGTGACCTCAGACATTTGCTAGCTGTGGGTGACCCTGATAAGTCACTTAACCTCTTTCTACCTCAGCTTCTTTTTCAGTAAAATGGGAATAACAGTAGGACTTCCTCCCATGCTTATTGTAAGACTCAAATGAGATGGTATTTATAAACCTAAAAGTATCACATAAATGTTACCTATCCATTATAATAACTTTATTATTATCATTGGATTTTTAAAAATGGAAATAGTACATGTCAAGGACAGATCTTATAGCATTCCAGTAATGACATCTATCCATTTTAATATATGAAGGCTAAAATAGGACAATGGAAATCTAACTAGGAGAGGAAGAACTAGAATTTCTGTTGAGGCCCATACTTGGTATATCTCACTGCTGGACTCCAGTTTCTACATTCTCAATCCAAAAAGGATCATTTTCTTATTTTTTCCTCATAGTGGACCTCAGGAGTGATTTAAATAAAACAGTTGGCTCTCCACATTTATCCTTAAACCAAGTAGACTCTAAATGTAATAGTGAATCTCAATTTTTTTCTTTTCTGGGATCATCTCTCTTAGGGATCCTATTTTCTATTTATTTTTTTCAACATTTATTTTTGTAAGACTTTGCAATCCAAATTTTTCTTCCTCCCTGACCTTCCCCCTTCCCAAGAGCAATCTGATATAGATTAAACATGTGCAATCCTTTTAAACATATTTCCATATTTGTCAAGTTGTGCAAGAAAATCAGACCAAAAATGGGGGAAAAACACAAGAAAGAAAAGCAAAGAAACAAAAAGTGAAAACACTGTGCTTCAATTCAAATTCAGTATCCATAGTACTCTCCTTGTATACAAATGTCACGTTTCAAGAGATGCTATTTTATACCAAATTCCTGAGATCTCTCTTCAACAAATGACAGAAGAGTTTCCATCTCCTATCTTCTTTTAACCATGGTCACATAGTGTCTTAAGCAGGATCCAAATTCAGACCCAAGTCTAACTCTTTACTATACTACCTAGTTGTCTAAAACTTATCTGTTTAGTATAATGTGTTCAGGGAAGTCTAGCACCTCTAGTGAGAGAGGCTTGCAGTGCACTTTTAGGGAGTGCTCATCTGTCTTTGGTGTCCATCTTCACCACACTCTCACCTGTGGTTCAAGAGGCTGTAGCATCTATGGCAGCCACACCCTGGTAAATCACCTTGGCAGACGAGCTAAACCAGGTTAAGGCTAAGGTAACCCAAAAAGCCTCATGCCCTTCAGAGAACATCCCCGTTGATTTACCAACCTGAAACACAAGTCCTAATAAACAAGTGAGGAGAAATGCAAATATCCTATTCCCTTCTATTAAACTTTGGTTTGTCTAGAAAAACATACTGAAATCAGAAGGCAGGTAATAAAGAATGTAATTGTTGGTAAACAACAACTAAGAAAGCAATGTTTTAACAATGTGTGAAAACATAATCAGCTTTGCAAATCATCCTCTCAGGCTGTGGAACAAAATATAGATACAGGCAGCAGAGAATGTGTGAAAATGTTAATATCTTTAATCCTAAGAACAGGAGTTTAATTACAGGCCCAGCAGGCAAACATTGATTACTCATTATACAGTTACAGCAATGACTAACACTACATTTGAGGTTGTGTGGGACAATTTCCTTTATAATTCACTTGGATGTTCCATTACATCACAAACCCTTCTAAGGGACAGTTCTCATCCCTTACTGGAAAGCCAGAGCAAAAGTTTATTTGTGTAGCCCAGAATTTGTAAGTTAGAGAATTTGAAAAAATAATGGATTATCAAAACTGCCCAGAAAATAGGATATTGGGTCAAAATCAAATAATCTATTTTTCAATCTCAATCCTACCTTTACAAATTTACCTTACACAATTTACCCCCAGTAACTTCTGCTCTTAGAATTTTGTTTTCATTTCTGTTTCACATCAATAAAGTGCACTGATGTGTCCAAGGGAAATTTATCTCTTTAATTATAGCCTTAACATTCTACCTTACTAACACAAACTAGAACAAAAACAAATATAATTCAGAAAGAATGAAAGAATCTTCTTATAAGTGTATTTTAGAACCTGTTGGTGCCTCCACCTGTGTAACTGCTGGCAAGGAGGATTCTAGGATCAAATAAACAGTTTCCAGAAAAACCAATAGGGCAGACAGTCAGCCACTAAGGAACAAGAAGATAACAAGAAGAGGAAGCCAGAAGGATTCAAAAATAGGAGCAGCCACAAGGCTTGTGGGATGCCAAGAACCTCTCCTGATGATTTTGTGTTCTTGCCATGTGCAGCTACTTTAAAGTATCTAATGTATTTTTAATTTTTAATGGAATTGTCAACCATAACTATTTTCTCAAGTTCCTGCTCTGACATTTCCCATCAATCAAATATCAACCTTGTGTTGAGCAATGAGGACTAGATTTTCAAGTCAGAATGTTGATCTGAGTTCTAAATCAGTTAGCAGCTGTGTAAATTGGGGGGGATTCACTTAACCTCTAGGGATTTCAGTTTTTTTATTTGTAAAGGAAAACAGCATGGATACTATCATTGCACACTTACTCATCTAACTTCTTATGGGAGCAGATGGTGAGCTCACTCATCCATGGATGCCAAGTTGAACCAACACTCAATGTGGAGCTATCACTGAATAGCTACCCACTGGGTGGGTGCCTTCTCCCTACTCAAGGTGCAAATACAAAGATTGCCCATCCAGAGCTCCACCTGCACAGTTCTAGGACTGAAATCAACAATTGTGAGCAAAAAAAGCATACTGAAGTGAGTGACAGGTTATAAAGTCTGACTGAACATGAATAGTTTTGTTAGCAGATTAGGGAAAGTCAACTATATTAATGGTACCATATATAATGGTCATTATTTCTGTGTTGGGTCACAAGGAAGAATCCTGGCAAAGACAAAAACAAATATAGAGGAGGAGTCAAGTTTTTCTGGTTAATAATAGCAGATACTAGAAGAACAAAAGGACATAGTAGAGTCAATGTACCAGAAGGAACAGGAATCTGGAGAGAATTTTCTGAATCAGAAGGTAGAAGGGGAAGGATTAGATATTGGGAGAGGAAAAAAAGATACCTGATCCCATCCAAAGACTTTTAGATCTACCAAACCCATAGGAGCCAGAGAGCCAGCGCTTTTACAACTCAAAGATTCTATTACTTGGAAAGATGTTGTCCCTGACTGCCTATTGTGTATATATATATATATATATATATATATATATATATATATATATATATATATATATATATATATTATAATCTAAAAGATTATAATCTAGGTGGGAAAATATGATATACTATAATTGTTGCTGTTCAGTCATTTCAGTCATATCCAAATCTTTATGACCCTATATGGGATTTCCTGGCAAAGACACTGGAATGTTCTGCCATTTCTGCTCTAACTCATTTTTAAGATGAAGAAACTGGCAAGCAAGGTTAAGTGACTTGCCCAGGATCACACAACTAGAAAGTGTCCAAGGCAAGATTCAAATTCAGATTGTTTTTAATGATATATACAATAAAATTAATAATGAAGGCCAACATATAAGGGTTAAAAGAAGTAGTGAGCATTAAAAATGTTTTATAGTATATTTACTATAGTGTAAGGAGATGGGAAATTTTCGCAGATGACATGAAAATAAAGCTGTGCATTAATTAAAGGATTAAAAAATAAGAATTGTAAAGTTTTCGAGAAAAGTGGGAAAATAAAGATAAGTTTGGGGGCAAAAATCTAGTCAGTTCAGAAAAGCTGTAATAGGACAGAGGAACAGTGATTTTTTTCAAGGGTACAGAAATTTAGAGAATGCACATGTCGCATACTCCCTCATCAAAATATACGTGGGCTTAGCACTTATTTAGCAAGAATAATTAGTAAAAAATTAGAAGTCCAAAAGCCATGGTTCAGTCTAGAGAATTATTGACTCTCTTCCATAGCAGCAATCTCCCCAGCAGCCCCCTCATGGTACTTAAAGTCTCTTCACCCCTCTTCTTCTCTTTCCCCATCCCCACTCTGCTCCCTATATCACAATGTCCTGTGATCTTATTCCAGGAATCCTTATGTACTGGGATCCAAGGTCACTCTGCAAAGATTGCCAGTTTACCAACTGGATTTGTTTTTAATAGAAACAAAGGTAAATGATCTGATTTGAAGGTTCCTTTCTTGTTGCTGTTTTTGAGGCGCAGTCAGTGGTATTTGTCCAGGTGCTATAATTGCTAGTTATAGCTCTGCAGGGGGACAATAAACAGAATATTAAAGCTGGCAGACTTGGTTAGTAAAAGAGGAGGAAGAAATGTTGAAGACCTAAACTGGAGCCAGGAGCTTGGCTGCCCAACTAACACATTAGGATTTTCTTCTTTAGAGAATGTAGAATCATTGAATTGTTCTGGGAGTGATTTGGCATAATGATTGATTAATCTGATGGAAGTATGAAGAGTCAGTCTGGAGGGGAAAGCAGGAATAATCTCTTAGGGTCTACACTAGGAACTTATCACAAATAAAAATAAAAACCCATAGAGAAGAATTTTTCTGACATTAAAATATACCTTTGTAAAAATAAATTTAAAATCATATTAATACAAAAAAAGAATCTTTCATTGTCTTTATTCTACTTTTCTTTTTTTGTATTATACTTTAGGCAGCTATGGCATAGAAAACAGAGAGAGGGCCTTGAAATTAGGAAAACCTGGATTCAATTGCCGCTTTTGACGCAAGTCACCTAGTCTCTTAGTCTCAGAGGCAATGTCTCAAAGAGATCAAGGCAATGCTCTAAATTTATATGTTGCTTTAATCTATATTAATAAAATTTCCCAATGCTAATGAAATAATAAGTTCATTATCTTTATCGCCATTATTCCAATACTCACCAATGTTAATAGCAATAATAATAGTAGTAATAATTGTATACTCTTTCAAAGTCCTATTCTTTTTGTACAGCACAACAACTGCTTGGACATGTATACATATAGTGTATTTAATTTATACTTTAACATATTTAACATACATTGGTCAACCTGCTATCTGGGGTGGAGAAGGAGGGGAAAAATTAGAACAAAAGGTTTGATAATTGTCAATGCTATAAAATTACCCATGCATATATCTGGTAAATAAAAACTATTAAAATTAATAATAATAATAAATAATAGAGAATATTTATGAAGTGCTTATTTTATGAGCCAGACACTAGGTTAAGCAATTATTACCTCATTTCATTCTCACAACAATACAGGGAAGTAGATGCTATTGTTATCCTCATTTTATACATGAGGAAACTGAGGCAAACAGAAAAATTAAGTGACTTAAGAGTCACACAACTAGAACAAGTCTGAGAACATGCTTGAACTCAGGTCTTCCTAATAGCAGGAACTGCACCACTTAGTCACTATGACAATCCTTTTTCCATTATATTTGAAAAGCTGTTTCTTAGATTAGATTACTTTTAATTTCCATAATATCAACAACAAAATAAAGCAAAGGGGGTTAGGATAGAGAAGATAAAAATAGATATGATACTATAACTCAGTGTGCTACAAAAGAAAAAAATCAGAGAAATGTCCCAAAGAAATGCATTTTAATAACTGGGTATTAGGATACATAGAAAACATGTATATGACATTCTGTTTGGAGACTAATTTATGTAAATATACTTTTAGTCATTTTGAAAACAATTGTAGCTATCTTTTCTTTTGAATACAGCTTGGCAAGCTTCTGAGAAAACTGTCAACCCTGCCAAGTGTTCCAGTAATTTCTTTGTAAGACATAATTTAGTACCTGTGAACATTCAGCATTAGAATGGAATGCTTTATTTGTTTAGGTCAAAGACAGGCCCCTGCTGTCAAATAAATAACACATTTGTGTAGGGGATCATAGACACTGTAGTCAAGGAATCAGGAACTCTGTACTTGGGGGAGATCCCATATTTACTCCTTTTCTTTCTATTTATGCTTATCTCTTGCTGCCTTTCCTCCTAAGGACACAAAGCGTTTAAGTAAATTTTATAGGAAAGTGAGGAACAGCCAGACAAATTAGCATTGATTCCCAGGCCTGAAGTCTGAGAAAAATCAGACTGGATTTAAAATAAATTAGTCAGGGAACCAGAAAGAACTTTAATAAAAATGGAAGATGCCATGGGATACTCAGTACCCAGCAGGTAATGTTTCTCTAAGAGAACAATATGGAATACGTTCAACAAATGTTTTGTAGACTGATTGGAAATGTTTGTGTTATGTTTTTTTTCCCCTTTAACTTCTCTGAAAGGACAAATGAATTAGTCTCATAAAAAGGAATTTGTGGAAAAAAAGGAAAAGAGAAAGAATAAAAGGACTAATTCAGTCTGACATGATTGAAAATGCAAAGATATTTCTCTGGGGTGATTTTTTTACATATAAAATTCTAGACTAACATGGATGTAGGTTTAAAATAATTTATATTATATTTATATTATAAAATAAAGTTGTTTGAGAATCTACTAGGTATATAATACTGTTCTAGTTACTGAAGGCTGCCATTTGAAGGAAAGATCCAGGCTACTCATCCTTCATTTGCCTCTTGGCAATGCTTCTGATTTCACCACCATATACATAGGTCCCTTTTCTTCTTCCCCACTCCCTTCAGCTCTGTATTATTATCCTAATTTTTACAGATGAGGAAAGAGGCAGATAGAAGTTAAAATTACCCACCCAGGGTCACAGAGTCAGTAAATTGTCTGTGGCAGATTTAAACTCAGCTGGGTTTTTTGATATTAGGACTAGCACAAGTAAAAGTCTCAAGTTCCAAATAGCTTATTTCTAATTGGAAAAGAAAAATCCATAAAGGGTTGGTAGGAAAGAATGGGACATTGGGCACATGAAAGATTAATCTAGAGATGTCTGGAAAGTGAGGTGAAGGTTTAAATCCAGGTACAACATAACAAAGCCCATTTATCAGAATCCCAGATTATTCCAGGGGAAGAATCCAAGTGTCTAGTGGATAGAAAGTGCAAATCTAGCAGTAGACAGGAAGTAGCATTTAAGCCAGGCCCTGAAAAATGAATGTGATTTTAATAGGTAAAAAATGGGCATTTAGAGGCTTACTTTTCCTTAAACTATAATTTCTAATTTAGTAACTTAGCCAGGAGACACGAGTTTGACTGTGATAAGGAAGCCTACCTTTCTCAAAATCTAAACAATAGATCCAAAAATGTATAAGATGCAGAAATTAAAAATAAAAACTTCTGAATAAATGGTGATGTGAAAGATCCTAGAGTAGCATAGTTCTCCCCAAAATAACCTTGAAAAAAGCACCAATGGTACATTAAGGTAATGGCATATAATTGTTCTATTAACAATGATAAACAAGCTAATTATAGAAAGGCCTGGAAAAATTTACCTGAACTGATGCTGAGCAAAACAAACCAAACCAGGAATACATTGTACACATTTAACAGCAAGGTTGTGTGTTGATCAATTATGGTACCCAGTTAGCCTCCAATATATCACTATGAAGGGAAATAGAACCTGTGATCACTCAGGACCATGTAGGCATAGGGGCAGTTCAATAATATGGATAATTAATAGATTTTTGTGTCATATTAAGGTACAAAAGGATTATTATACAAAATTAGACAATATTATGATGAAATTAATCTGAAAATTTTAAAAATTAAGAATTTCAAAGGAAATAATGAAAAAAAGATCTCAAATTATTCTACAAAGCAGTAATCAACATAATAATTTGTCACTGGTTAAAAAAATTGAAAAATTGATTGATGGAATGGATTATGTACATAATATTCAAAAAACAATCAAAAACATAGGAGCACAGATTTTAATAAATCCAGGGTTACCAAGCACTGGTATGAGGACTCTATAACAATAACTGAGACAAAACTTGGAAAGCAGTCTGAAGAAAGGAGGTTTAAACCAGCTTCTTACACTATTAGCCCAATAAATCCCAAATTAATACATAAGTCCAGAGATAAAAGTTTACATACCATAAACCAATTAGAGGAAAAGAAAAGAGTTACCTTTCACAACAATTAAACAACAACCTCAGAGTTGTCTTAATTTGAGGTTCTATCTCAACAATCATATTGCCAAAGAATAAAAAAAGAAACATTAATAGAGAATTGGGGGGTTGATTGATGAGAAAAAATAAATACGAATATGCTGATAGTTAAGTTATAAATTAGTCCAAGCATCCTGGAAATCAATTTAGAACTATATTCCAAAAGTAATTATACAATGCATGTCCTTAGATTCCACCACAGCACTGCTAGATATATGCATTAATGAGACTAAAAATAAAGGGAATAGACTTGGTGTACAAAAATATTTATAGTTACATCTTTATTGTTGTTATAATATTCTATTATTCTTATAATAATTATTATTTATAATAAAGAATTAGAAACAAAGGAGATATCAATCAATTGGAGAATGGCTAATCAAATCATAGTATATAAATGTAATGGATTATTATTGGACCATAAAAAATAACAAAAGGGATATGTTCAAAGAAACCTGGGCAGAATTCTATTAATTAGTGTTAGGGGAAATAAACAGAACAAAAAGAACAATTTATACAAAGACTACAATATAATAAAGGAAAACAACTTTGAAAGAATTAAAAGTTCTCACCGCAAATAACTGATTGTAAATTTATTTTTAAAAAATGACTATGTAACACACTACCAATCTCTTTGCAGAGAAGTGTTGGATGGTGACATTGTTAAAATTCCAGAACAACCACTTTCTTTTTTTTTTTAATTTTAATTTTATTTTATAATTATAACTTTTTTTTGACAGTACATATGCATGGGTAATTTTTTACAACATTATCCCTTGCACTTACTTCTGTTCAGATTTTTTCCCTTCCTTCCCCAACCCCCTCCCCCAGATGGCAGGCAGTCTTATACATGTTAAATATATTATAATATATTCTAGATACAATATATGTGTGTAGAACCGAATTTCTTGTTGACACAGGAAGAATTGGATTCAGAAGGTAAAAATAACAGTTTACACTCATTTCCCAGTGTTCCTTTTCTGGATGTAGCTGATTCTGTCCCTCATTAATCAGTTGGAATTGGATTAGCTCTTCTCTATGTTGAAGATTTCCACTTCCATCAGAATACATCCTCATACAGTATCATTGTTGAAGTGTACAGTGATCTTCTGGTTCTGCTCATTTCACTCAGCATCAGTTGATGTAAGTCTCTCCAAGCCTCTCTGTATTTCTCATGTTGGTCATTTCTTATAGAACAATAATATTCCATAACATTCATATACCATAATTTACCCAACCATTCTCCAATTGATGGACATCCATTCATCTTCCAGCTTCTAGCCACTATGAAAAAGGCTGCCACAAACATTTTGGCACATACAGGTCCCTTTCCCTTTTTTAGTATTTCCTTGGGATATAAGCCCAGTAGTAGCACTGCTGGGTCAAAGGGTATGCACATTTTGATAACTTTTTGGGCATAATTCCAGATTGTTCTCCAGAATGGTTGGATTCTTTCACAACTCCACAACCACTTTCTTGAGAAAAAAAAAAAAAAAGAATAAAAATCTATAGGTGAGACATCCATATGTTGTCATGAGAGTAAATTTATTACCTTGACTACTTATCTGTTACAAAGGGGAGTTTCTATGAAGATGGTGGAGAGGAAAAGTTAGAGTAATACAAGAAAAATAAAGTGTCAATGAAATATTTTAAATACACAAATCAGAGTAGAAGGGAAAGACCTACTAAGTGATGTTACTACCATATTAACTTAATCAAAAAAATTTAAAACATAATATATATATATATACATATATATATATATTGTAGAACTGCTTAGTTTTATCTATAAGCCTGTGTTTCTATCCTTTACGTACAGAAATGCTCATATTTATGTTTGTCAAGTTCATTATTTTAAAAAGATCTTTTATAAAGAAACTAGAATTAGAATACAGATGACAAATCTCCCCAAAGGAACACGACCAAAAAGACATCAGACTGTGTTTTTAGTTCCCTTCTCCCCAAGTTTCGGCTGTCCCTTGATTTTGTCAACAAATCTGGTTCAAATCCAGCTCCACCAGGTCCTAAGTATGAGATGATAGACAGGTCATTTAACTTCTCTCACTCTCCATTTCTTTATTAATTAAGTAGAAATGATAACACAAGTGTTACCTACTTAACTAAGTGCTTATGTGAGGAGAGTTCTTGATAAGTCATTAATGCTATGCAAGCACTAAATATTAGCATTCAAACATAAATCAAGATGAGTGAGATAGTGACTAAGAGACAGAAAGATTAGTCCCTTGCCTTGATCTCACTTTTAAGCTACATCCAAAAATCCAGGTAGCCAGAGTGAAGTACGTGAGATATATACATATTATCTATCACTACCTATATTATCCTATTCAAGAAAAAGCTGAATAGAAGTGGGGTAGTATTTTTTGCCCTTTGAAAATATGAGAAAAAAGGAGGCAGTAATGGTTTGTTACAGTGGTAAAGACATTAAAAGAACTCTTTTTGTCCCACAGGCTTTGCTAAACCCATCAAGCAAAGTTAAACTAGTTTTGTTGTTTGTGGGTTTTTTTTTTATTATATATTACCTTTTAAGAAAAAATTATTTTCTCTGTTCCCTTTCTTCAAAAATATTCTTAAAAAAACATTTGGAAATTCTGGGCTGACCACTGACAAAAAGATGTTTCATTGAAGAGTGATGACTAATATGGACTTCTGCTTTTTGCAAAGTTACCAGATTACTAATTGGGAAACAGACAATGAAAGAATGCCAAGAAAACAAATACTCTGGGTGGACACTAAGGATTCTTTAATGCAAGGATATGGATAATGAGTCTTCCAGCTGCATGATCCAAACTAATTGCTATAATAATAACCACTGGGAGATCTTGACCAAAGTCACTCTCCAATAAGAAATTTGCATTATATGGGCAAGAAGGAATCTCAAAATCCAGTAATCTATATTTTTGGAAATGAAAATGAATTTTTTTTCTTCCTCTTTTTTTTCCCCCTTTTCCTTCATCTCCTTCTCCTCCTTTTCCATCTGTCATGCTAATCTTCCCCAGGATGGAAGCAACAGCTATTGAGAACCTAATGCCACTGCTGATTGTGAGTGAGAAACTTATCTTGTTCTATTTTTCCAAATTTGGCTGATTCACAGCTCCATTGGCATTATGATGGCCTTCTGTTCACCATATTAGTGCTGAATTTAGTGCTTCCACCTGTTTGGCTTTAGATCTAACTCCCAAACTCAAGAAATCCATCATCCCCAATCTCCTTCCTCCTTCCTTCTTAATCTCTAACTCCAGCAGGGCTGGAACACTACACTGAGTTAAATGAATTTTGAGAAATAGATTTTTTTAAAGATACATTTAGAAAGCTACAAAACATTTTTTTTAATGAGAAACAGTACAAAATAGGGTGCCATGACTCCATGGTCCATAGAAGCTGAAAAGTGGAGAAAGAGATATTTTATGAGAATGCTCACCACTTTCTAAATACACCTGAGGCCACATACAATAGCCTCCAAAGTACTCAGAATCTTCTACTAGAGAAAACTGGTTTACCCTGAGGCAAGCTTCAGGCCTGAGAAACTGCATTTAATAGTTTTCTTATACAACAACTAGGTCAAGTTTAACATAAGTCAAAGTAAAATTCGATTTAGTATTAATTAGAAAATGATACAAGCTATTCAGACAAAGCTTCAAGGTGTTCTGTCTTTAAAGTACTGAAAGAAAATAGAAATGGAGAGTGGAGAAACCTTTATTGCAAGAGTTGGTAATGAAGTTCAATTGCATAATGTAAAAATTACCAAAGAGGCAGCTAGTGCAGATAAAGGCAGTGAAATGTCCAGATGCTTTGAAGAAAATACTCAAAGAAGGTAGATAAACTGATCGCCAAAATCATGCTATTAAAGATAATACTGCAAACATTAGAAGAAAACTGTTTCAATGACTTAGAAAATGGCCATTCATACTTCTTGCGCTGGTGTAATGTCAAAGAAACTGAGGCAAGACAGAGATTGGTTTTTAATCTTTTAATTGTGGAGAGTTTAGGCTAGCCGACCAGGATGGGATTCGTGTCCAAAAGTCATTCCAGCCCTGAACGACTGAAACAGGGACCTTTTATAGCTAACTAAGATTTGCCAACAGAATAATTTGAATATACAGTCTTATAGGGGAAACAAAGGCAGATAAGGAGAGAAAGGACACTGGGTGAGTGGACAAGCCATAAGTCCAGGAAAGGATCATAATTTAATGCTGGTAGGATAAGGATCAAGATAAGAAGATCAATGGCAGGAGAAAGAGAGGGGGAATTATCCTAGCAATGAGATTGAGATAATGTACCTGGATTTTATGATATAATAGAATGTAAAGTGGCCAGAGCTTCAAGATTTTTCCTGACTCAATTCTCCCAGAACTAATGGCAAGGAAAATGGGGGGACTATTAAATTTTATTCAAGGCATAGCATTGTGAACAGTAAACAATTCAATAATGCCACTATGTTTAGGAAAAGTATCAACATTTTTCATTATTTTTCATTCATGTCTGACTCTGTGACCCACTGGGGATCAATTTGCCATTTCCTTCTCCAGCTCAATTTACAAATGAGGAAACTGAGGCAAACAGGGTTAAGTGACTTGTTCAAGTTCATATAGCTAGCAAATATTTGAGATCAGATTTGAACTCAAGAAGATGAGTATTCCACTACACCACCACATGACTGACATTAGATGACCATATGATTCCATTTTTCATACGTATGGCTTCATGTCTCTCTGCCCACTACTATTTTATTTATTAGACTTTAAGTTCTTTAAGAGCAGGTGCTGTCTCTCTTGCATCCCTAAAACGTTATTAACATAGTGCCTGCCACATAGCAAGTATTTAATATTCATTCATTCATTTATTCATTTCCTTTATTGTATATATAAGCAGTTCACAATCTATCCATACTTCCTTCCATGTAATTTTTGCCTACTAACTGTTATTTTCTAAAGAGAAGCCAATGTGTTGATAGATTTCCATTAGATCCATTTATTTTCTGTGATCACGACTGTGGCACTCAGCATATTCAACTATTATACCTCAGTCTTAGGACATGTCCTCCCCACCCATCTTTTTCAAACATAAATTTTCTAAAGGATATTCTTTATACTTTATAAGAGAGCTTAATAAATGTTTCTTGAATTTACTTAGAGGAGAGCTACTTGAGAGAAAGACAAGGTCACATTTTCATTGGCATTCTTCTGAATACATTACACTCACTGTTCTAGTACACAAATCAATCATCACTGTTCACCCAAACTAGGGCTCTTCAGAAGATAACATAGAGTTGTTTAAATCACAACTACCACACAATTTCAGACTTGAAAATGACCCCAGTGATCATCCTATTCAACCAATCCTAGTTTGTATAGTCAATTAATCAATAAGCATATATTTAGTACTTATATTCTGGGCACTGTAGTATCAAGGGGTACACATTTATTTATGCTCATGTCACATTCTCCCTATGATCAGTAGGATCTTTAAAGACAAGTATTATTACTTTTTACCTTTCTCTTTCAAGAGACCTGCATACCATAGAAGCTTAAATAATCTTTGTTAGGTTTGAATTGAACGATAAGAGAGGTATTTAAAGACAATCTTCTTTAGACTATTTCTCAACACTGTCCTTTGAAGGTCTGGGAGACCTGTTACCAATCTAGCAACATTTAGGGGGTATTCTGTAACTATATTTGAACCTGACCTCACAGCCTGAAAAAATCAATATTACCCAAGTCCCACTAAATATGAGACCACTAAGTGAATGAAATATTTAAAGCATTCAAAGAAGAAGATTATATTTCCAAATAGGTAAGTCAATATTATTCTTTGCTGCATCATCCTTTGGAGTTAACCTTTTACTTGAAATTTCCTATTTAAATGTATTTTAGATTTCTGAGATCCTGTAGGGAATACTTTGCTCTATACTTTTAAATTAAACAAATACCATGCATTAAGTATCTAGGCACTGTACTACATACTAAAGGGGATAGATATCAACAACTGGAAAGTATTATATGTTCTCACAAATTTGTTACCTTATTAAAGACAATAACTTTTAGGATTACCAGGTGAGAACTCAGGTTGTCTCGACAGTAACAAGGTGAGAATTCAGGTTGTCTGGACAATTACAAGGTGAGAACTCAGGTCGACTTGACAGTTCTCTGGCTCAGACCTTTGGTTTGGGCCTTTAAAGGGAGTTTACACCTTAGGAATTCTAAGAGGAGCAAGCTCATTGGTTGGAGTACTTCTTCCCAGAAGCCCTTGCATTATCCCATGCCTATTCTCTGGGAGGATAAATGGCGATAGTGATGATGATGAGACTAACAACTCATATGAATATAGTACCTTAAGCATTTTACATATCAAATCAAATGAGATAATATAAAAAGTATTTAGCAAAATTTAAGCACTATATAAATATTAGTTATGTGACATGTGGGTAGAACAGTAAATACAGCTCTGAACTTGGAATCAGATAAAGTGAAGATCAAATCCAACCTCAGACACTTACTAGTTGTGTTGATCTGGGCAAATCATTTGACCTTTGTTTCAATTTACCTATCTATAAAATAAGGATAATAGCTCCTACCTCCCAGAGTTGTTGTGAAATAAAATGCAATATTATTTGTTAAAACTTTGTAGATCCTGAAGCACTATATAAATGCCAGTTATCATTATAATTATTAAATTCAATCTCATTGTTTCTCCAGAGAGGTCCTATTATTCTCCAAGTTTTAAAGCTGAAAAAGATTAGGCTCAGTGAGGGTTAAATGGCTCACAAAAGTTCCACAGTCAAAAAGGATCAGATGGAGCATTCATATGTAAACAGTCCTGACCCCCAACACCAGAACTTTATGGACTATGTCCCACTGCCCTACTAAAGATGATTAGAGTGAAATGAGTATAGTTCTTTGAGGTATCATATTTTTGCTTATCAGCCAAGAGGCCCAAAAAAAGTTATCCAAGAAAATGGCATGGCATGGAAATGGACAAAACAACAATAAAATATTTTCCTCATCTAGCTGGAGGACACATTCAAACAAATACTCATAGTATATGCTATCCTGCTTAGTTTCAAGTGCAAAGAATAAGGTGTCCCTCCCAGGTTAAGCCTAGAACATCTGATCTCAACTCAAACTTAAGCCTTGACTTGATGATCTTCCTAAGCTTCCTCTCCCCTCTGATCAAAGGGCTGGAGGCCAAACGCCTAATCTTCCTTTTATAGAAGGCAGAAATAAGATTTTTTGGCTTACTCTATTTTGTATCTGCTCCCTTTACGAGTTTCAACTCCAAGGAAGAAGCTATGTTCTGGTCACCTTTTCATGCCTCTTTTAGTGTGTTACCTCCCCCTCACATTAGATTATAAACTCTTTGAGAGCAGGGACAGTCATTCTTTTCATTAATTGTATCTGTAGCATTCAGCACATGCTACCAAAAATAAGTGCTTAATAAATGATTATTGGAATAGATTGAAATAGTGGATATCTAGGGAAGAAGTGTTGAGGATCACACATAGAGATAGCACATATAGAGGGACACACATAAGAAGGAGTTCACATGACTAGGGTATGCATATAGAGAGAACAATGAGTAAGAAATCTTTTTTGGAAAGAAATACAATTGGCCAGAGTATGTATGGAGAACGCAAGCCAGCAACACAGACCTTTTGCGTCTTCTGGCCACATCAATACATGGCCCTTGCTGTACCAGTTCCCTGCTGCAATTGCACAGCAACTGATTGATGCCAAATGTGTGGTTATTTCTGGGCTTAAGAAAATGGATTGTAGTCTCTGAAAACTGATGCTCCCCATAATTCTCTAGGGCATAGGGCTGGACATCATTGCACTAACTCCACAGCCACTGCCAAGCTTGATTCCATTGACCACACGATGGTAGGTAGCAGGTGTCAAACTTCCATCTTTTGACTTTAAGATAATCACAAATAAATATTTTTTATGTTTTGAAATGGTGTGAGGAAGAGATATCTGAGGAATCATAGTATAAAATATTGCCATTTCTTAAAGATAGCTTCAACTTTTCCAGTATTCCAAAAACTACATTAGTTCTGTGGTTATAGCTTTTATCCAAACAGTCCCATTACTTTGAACACAAATAAAGGTCAATACAAATCTTATATAATGTGTAATAGAAAGTTCATTTACTCAGCATCTTTGTGTTTTTATGAAATTGTAGTAACAAGAATTAATCAAGAAATAGATAATGATCTGCATTATCTAGGGAAACATTTCTAGAAAACTTTTAAGATTATTTAAGACATAGCAAAATAACATGTGGATGGAACATGTTACATGGTAATATTTGAATTATGTAGCTTTTCCATAACAGCATTTTTAAAAGGCTGTGTTTTAAAAGCACCACAAACAACCCCCCACCCCATTATGTCAGTGATGTGGAATGAATTGGAAGAGGCTTTAAAGGTCATTTCCTGCAGCCACCTACCCAATGGGCATAAATGTTTTATTACTGTAGTAGGAAGGTAGAGAAACTGTAGCTCTTCCAACTGGTATTGATGGATTAAAAATCCTAGAGAATCTAATTCAGGGATTCTTTTTTTTTCTTTGCAATTAGGTTTATTTTTTATTTATTTTTATTATTATTATAGTTTTTTTATTTACAAGATATATGCATGGTAATTTTTCAGCATTGACAATTGCAAAAACTTTGTTCCAATTTTTCCCCTCCGCCCTCCCTCTCTCCCAGATGGCAGGTTGACCAATACATGTTAAATATGTTAAATACAATATATGTATACATGTCCATACAGTTGTTTTGCTGTACAAAAAGAATCAGATTTTCAAATAGTGTACAATTAGCCTGTAAAGGAAATCAAAAATGCAGGCAGACAAAAATAGAGGGATTGGGAATTCTATGTAGTGGTTCATAGTCATCTCCCAGAGTTCTTTTGCTGGGTGTAGCTGGTTCAGTTCATTACTGTTCTATTGGAACTGATCTGGTTCATCTCATTGTTGGAGAGGGCCTCGTCCATCAGAATTGATCATCATATAGTATTGTTGTTGAAGTATACAACGATTTCCTGGTCCTGCTCATTTCACTCAGCATCAGTTCATGTAAGTCTCTCCAGGCCTGCTGGTCATTTCTTACAGAACAATAATATTCCATAATATTCATATACCACAGTTTTTATTCAGCCATTCTCTAATTGATGGGCATCCCCTCAGTTTCCAGTTTCTGGCCACTACAAAGAGGGCAGTCACAAACATTCTTGAACAAACAGGTCCCTTTCCCTTCTTTAATATCTCTTTGGGATATAAGCCCAGTAGTAACACTGCTGGATCAAAGGGTATGCACAGTTTGATAACTTTTTGAGCATAGTTCCAAATCACTCTCCAGAATGATTGGATGTATTCACAATTCCACCAACAATGTATTAGTGTCCCAGTTTTCCCACATCCCCTCCAACATTCCACCATATCTTTCCCTGTCATTCTAGCCAATCTGAGAGGTGTGTAGTGGTTTTTCAGACTTGTCTTAATTTGGATTTCTCTGATTAATAATGACTTGGAGCATCTTTTCATAAGGCTAGAAATAGTTTCAATTTTTTAAAGTAATTTTATAATTATAATTTTTTTGATAGTACATATGCACGGGTATTTTTTTTTACAATATTATCCCTTGTATTAATTTTTCCAAATTTTCCCTTCCCTCCCTGTACTTCCTCCCCTAGATGACAGGCAATCCCATACATATTAAATGTGTTACAGTATAACCTAGATACAATATATGTGTGTAAAACCAAGAAATAGTTTCAATTTCTTTGAGAATTGTCTGTTCCAATCCTTTGATCATTTATCAATTGGAGAATGACTTTAATCCAGGGATTCTTAACCTGAGATCTGTGAACTTTCTTTTTTGACAGCTCTTTTGAAAATGATATTTCAACATAATCTGTGTCCTCTGTAAGCTTATGTACTTTATTTTATTCATTTAAAAACATTTCTTAGAAGAAATAACTTCTCAAAATTGCCAAATACATATATGACATCAAAAAAGTATGGCAGGGTGGTGTCCCTGTTCTAGAAGTACCACAATATAATTGTTTGCTTGAAGGAAGATTAGAATAAAAGAAGATAAAGGGGATAAGACTTATGCTTATCCCAAGATGGCAGAATCAGAAGCAGTAAATGGAAGTGTCAAAGAAATAGATTTAGATTTAATATGAGGAAAAGCTTCCCAACAATTAAGTTTATCCCAAAATGGAATGAGCTACCTAGGAATGTAGTAAGCTTCCTGTCAAGGAAGTCTTTAACCAAAGACTTTATGACCAATTGTTGAGATGTTGTTTGTAAAAACGGAAATTCCTTTTGGGAAGTAGATTGACTAAATGGCTGCTGAAGTGCCTTACAACTTGAAATTTCTACCTTCTGGATGTGTAATCTTGGAAGAGTGATTTAATTTAATCTCTCTCCTCCTCAATTTCATAAAATGAGAATAATAGTTGTGAGGATCAAATGAGAAATGTGTAAAGCACATAGCACAATGCTTGGCACACATTAGGCAATATATAAGTGTTGGAATTTATATTCTTATTATTCTTAAGCTCAGTCCAGTGCCACACACATAGTAAACTCAATATAGATGTTAGATATTATTAAAGAGAGAAACAATAACCCCATATTTACCAAGTATCAAATGTATACTAAATACTGTACTTAGGGCTAAAGAGATACTAAGACACCTTAAGAAGATTAGAGTCTAGCAGAGAGATAAAGCAAAATGGAAATGCTATCTATTTAAGTCCAATGATAACAAAATGGTGACTCTTGGAAATATCTAATTTCCTAAAAAGATCTACATGCTGTTTTGTCAGAGGATTACCTGAGGTGAAATGGAAGAAGAGCTGTCATCAACAATATAAAGTAAAACATTATAAAGATAATGAATGAAAAACAAGGATTATATGTAAGAAAATGGATAATAAAGAAGGAAAGGCAAAGGCCAAAAGTAGAGGTAGGGGATAGAGCCAGTTCCTATTGGCTTTTGAAAGCAAATTGTTAAATTTTCAGTGTGAGCATTTGCATTATATGAATTGGCGAATGCTATAAATTATGGCTTATTTTATTGTTTTGTTGATTTCTAGATTTGAGAAAATGATGAAGAAAATATTAACAATGCAGATTAACATTCTTCCTACTTCACCACTACCCCCTCTCCAGGGCTGGTTGTTAAACACACATTCCTGCAGAGAGGAAAAAACAGAGACAAAAAACAAAATTTAAATATGAATAAGGAAAAGAAAATATGAAAAGTCAAGAAAAGTAGAAAGAAAACAAAAAGACAAAAATTAATTAGAAAACCTATTCCTCCAGAAAGTCTTTTCAATTCCAAAAGATAAAGAGGCATAGGTATTTTGAGAGTCAGTTAAATATCTGCTTTGCTCAAGGCACTCAAGGAGCTCTGAGAAACATATAAATAAATCTGACATGGTCTTTGCCTTCCCAGAGCTTTCATTCCTCTAGGAAATGTAGATATATACAAAAGTAACTACAGCATAAGTAAAACAGTCAATAGACAATAAGAGAGAACAAGGAAATATTATGAAATAGATTTCAACTGGAATAGGAAAAGATGAAAGAATATTTCATGGAGGAGGGGGAATTTCAAGTAGATTTTGAATGGCAGGAACATTTTGATAAGATTTGAGAAAGGGGAAAATATTTCAGGCTAGAGACTTGGCAGAGAAAGAAAGACAAGGAAATTGGAAGGTCTGATTTTTGAAAAAGGGAAAAGTTCAGATAGATTAGGGCTTCTAGTACATGAAAATAAGGATTATAGAATAATCTTAGGTAAGGAAACTTTGAGATCAAATCATGGAACTCTGTCAAGTTGAAGAGTTTAAATTCATTTCTATAGGAAATGGAATACCTTGAAAATTTATGATTGGGGAAGGGTGACGTGATCCAAGTTGTCCTTTAGGAAGAAAGTTATGGCAAGATGCAAAATGAGTTGAAGTGACAAGGCAGGTAGCTTGATTAAAAGACTCTTAAAGTATCTCAAACAAATAATAATAATAGACTTCATAAGAAAAGTATTAGTGAAAAATTTGGTAGTAAAGGAAAGAAGAAAGAAAATAGTAATTTTAGAAGGTCATAAAGGCCAGTAAAGATTTTTTTCTATAAGGGAGAAGTGAAATGGTATAAATTATCTGCCATAAAAAAGAGGTAAGAAAAAAGCTTTTACAGTGGAGGGGAATAAGGAAATGAGTGAACTTTACTCTCATCAGAATTGGCTCAAATAGGGAATAACATATATATTCAATAAGGGCATGAAAATCTATATTACCCTGCAGGAAAATAGCAGAGGAATGAAGTATGGGAAGTGGGGGAGGGTCACAAAAGAGAGGTCATATTGGGGGAGGGAGTGGTCAGTAGGACTTCTGAGGAGGGACAGGGTGAAAGGAAAGAGAAAATAAATGAAGAAAATACAATTAGCAATAGTAATTGTGAAAAAAAAAATTGAAGTAATTTTCTCTGATGGAATACTATTGTTCTCTGGAAAATGATGAGCAGGATGATTTCAGGAAAAAAAAAAAAGAAAAAACCTGGAAAGTTATCTATGAACAAAGTAAAATATACTATATACAAAGTAATAGTAATGTTCTGGGAGGACCAGCTATAAATGACTTTTCTATTCTCAGTAGCATAATCATTCACAATTACTCTGAAGGAATTATGATGAAAAATCCAAAATCATACCCAGAGAAGGAATTGATCAATCTGAATCTAGATCAAAGCATTCTCTACCTCTCTCTTAACTCATGTTTTATTTTTAACTTAATTTTTCCTAAGGATTTTTATTTTCATTAATATGGAAGATCTATGTTTTCTTTCACCGCTTGACTTTTATGGAAATGTTTTTCATAACTTCACATGTGGTTTCTTAATTGTGGGTAAGGATAAGGGAGAGAAACTAGAACTTAAAAATCTTAAAAACATATGTAAAAAATGTTTTGAACATAACTGGAGGAAAATAATAAATTACTTTTTTAATTTCTCAAAAGCTCAAGAGAAAAATCAAAGGATAATAAATAAAAGACAGTAGCAATAGAGTAGGTACAGTAAAGAATTTGGAGTCAGAGTATGTAGATTCAAATTCTAGCTCTGCCCTTACTAGTTGTATGTATGCCTTCATTTATAAAATTAAAGAGTTGAAACTAGAAGAATTTTAAGGTATTTAGTATTCTAACTCTATAATCATAGGTATTAGTTTAGAAGAATTTAAAGGTATTTAGTATTCTAAATCTATAATCATAGGCATTAGTTTATATAAGTTATATGTTTTTTAAGATATATATATGATAATTAACAGAATAAATATAAGGCTAGACATTAACATGAACACAAACATAGACACAGACAATAACATCAACACTGAGATATACATTAACACAGATATAGACAAAGACAAAAAGGTACATGTATATGTGGATGTAGACATATATAAGTAAACATACATAGATATAAATATGGACATAGATGTAGATCCAGACCTAGACATAATAGACACCGACATAGAGCTGGATCTGGATATAAATCTAGGCAGATACCATTATAACTATGCTAGGTATTGAGACTGAAATGAAAGTGTGAGATAACCACTCAAAACAATGAAAATGCTATAAGGAGACCTCAGACACCTACCCAAAAGCCTACAACATAGTGTCTGAAAACCTTCACCGAGAAATGCTATAAACCAACCATATGGCCATCATATTATCATGAGACATGTCATTCATTTACATGATATCCTACAACTTTAGAAAATGATTTCATAACAAAAGAGAAACAAAAAGTCTAAATCTCAAGAGATAAAACAAAAAAAAATTTTATCTATAATCAACATGGAAAAGTGAGCATATTTTATTTTTACTTGGAAAAGCACTTACATCTGCAAAAATAATTATACTTATTGCTATGACTTTTCCAAGAACCAATTCTTTATGCTGAGTACTTACATAGCAGTCCTTGGCTACTTCTACATATCATACTCAAATAGGAAAAGATTTGGTAATGGGTATCATGAATATGACTATTTTTAGTATGCCCCATGATTTAAATGACTTAAATCAAGAATTCCCAGTTCTACAAGAAAAATGTGTTCACAATTCAGAAAGCTAAGCAGCAGCTACATTTGACAAAAATTGCCAAATAAAATTCTTCTTTACTCCAATAATCCCAAAGACCAAAGCAGTGAAGTATAAAATCATTAGGTTCTATTGCTGGTTTAATACTTCAATAGATTTGTGATTTCACTGATATTACTATTTCCTCAGATAGTGGAGATCTTAACATATTCATGTCTTTTCAATCTCTATAACTCTTGTCTATCTTCTCCCATAAATCAGCTCAAATAAAATTATTATAAAAAATAAATCAAGAAACTACTAGAATTGATAGAAAATTTTGATGTCTAATCTCCAAAGTGTTGCAAATGTTATCATATCTATCTTCTTAACAAATCTTATGTATGTCTTCTTCTCTCTGCTGCTAACCTGCAATAGGATCCCATCACCTCATCTCTTAAATATTAGGATAACTTTCTGGTTGGTTTCTCTGCCATAAGTCACTTCCCACTTTAACATTCTACTCCTTTTGGGTATGCATAGATCCCTAAAAGAAAGACAGGCAGACAGACGAGAGAGAGAGAGAGAAGAGAGAGAGAGAGAGAGAGAGAGAGAGAGAGAGAGAGAGAGAGAGAGAGAGAGAGAGAGAGAGAGAAGGAGGAGTTACCAGTCATGGAGAGATATACCATAAACAGCCTAAATTCCAAACTGGCAGCATGTAGTAGTAAAAGATCTAAATTATTCTCCTCAAATGCAAAAAGACTTTCTGGTGAAAAGACATGAACAAGAGCAAGAGTAGCAGAGAATGAAATGATAAAAAGGAATTCCAAGTTGATTTCCTGACGATCACAAATCCATTGAAATATTTAAATACTAGGAAGTACCATTTAATGGGATTAGTATAACAATAAATATACATACATTTATTTTTATATAAATATTTTCTCTTCATAAAGATTAGAACTATATAATGTACATATATACTTATTTACAAATATAAATATGCATTGTGTATTTGTATATTTATGTATATTTGTATGGAAGTAAATATGAAGCAAGAATACAGGAGGACTTAGGGAGGCCAGGAGAGCTGGAGTCCATCTGGCATGTATATATATCCATGTTCAACAATGGGATATTTATATTGTGCATTGTATGTATGCATAAATATACATGCATATAAATAACTTCTTTTGTGTGACATTTTATATATAGATTATAGACACATTATATATAGGCTAAATACAAACATAAATGCATGCCTGCAGGTATATGTATAACATGTATATATACAGGCTATGGAGCTCCCAAATTTTGCCAGTGAGGTCTGTTTCTCCATATGCTTATTCCATTATCCCTTTTGAAACTGAGCTTAAGACCTTAGCTTAAGAAGGCCACGGTTTCCCACTGCATCCAAGGCCATCTCAGTCATACTGAATCCAGACATCTCTGAAAGAGAAAGTGAGGCAGGTGACTTTGCCCAGCTCTCCCTCACTTGAATCCAATTCACTCACATGTCATGGTATCACCTCCCTGATGTTATGGTCCTTTTCAAAAATGAAGGACAAACAGCAAACTTGGTTGCTTTTATCCAAATCCAAGAAAACAAGCAGCAGTAAATTACCTGGTCTCAGGTGTTTGTGTACAAATACAAATTATGGGTCACAAGCAAGATGAATTTGTTTCTAAGGCAAAGATATGTAAATATAAGTATGGATTGCCCTAGAAGGGCATTCTCTTCCAACTCTAAAATTATATGATTCTTCTTTTGTCTATGATATTTAACTGGACAGCAACATATAAGCAGTTTTCTTCTTTGCCTTCCAGCTTTCCTCTTAAATCCCTCCTTCCTCCATATTTTTATTGATGAATTTACATCCTTCTAGTCATTCAGCTTCACAGCCACAGAGTCACCTTTGAATCCTCTTTCTCCCTTATTCCAGATGCCCAAGATGTCAAATCTCATAAATTCTATTGCCATAACATCTCTTTCATCCATCCCTTTTCTTTCACTTACACAGCCACCACTCTAGTTAACTCACTCATCATCTCTCACCTACTAACACATACCAAAGTGAAGCTTCCTAATAGATCTTTTCTTCTCCAAAGATCTGTCCAATATCAACTTTCTTTAATAAATCTTCTCTCTACAATCACTGTCAAAATTATTTTCTTAGAATACAGGATCTGGCCATGCGACTCCCTACCTAAAATGCTTTAATAGGACCCTTTTGCCTCTTTGGCACAGTGAAAACTCATCTCTTTGGCATTTTAAACCATTCATAGTCTATACCCTACCTATCCTTCAAAAGTAATTTGACATTATTCCTCCCTTACACACTTTATTTCTTGGCTGACATTTCCTCTTCTGCACTATCAGAGAGCTAATTTCTTTCTTTACTTCCGGTTCAAATTATTTTATATTTTTGGACCTCAGTTACCTCAACTGTATAATGAGGGATTAGTGTAGATGATCTTTAAGGTCTCTTTCAGCTCTACTTCTCTCATTTTATAAAATGTATAAGCAGTTACTCTAAATGGACAGTAGCATGAACATTAAATCTTAAATAAGAAGAAAGGGGGGAAAAAGAAGAGAAGTGAATTTTGTAATTTGTTAGGAAATTATATCTTTTTTAGGAAGTAGAAATGCTACTTGCTGATCTGTGGATATATTTTTAATGTAACACCAAAAATTATTCTTCCATTTCAAATGCTCAAGCATCTAGCTCCACAATTTTGACTGACTCAGCCTTCAAAAGTTATTCACTTGAAGCCAATTGTTTTCTGAAATGATAGTCCAGTTAGTTACTATATTAATTAATGCCAGCATTCATTATTAAATGATTTGCCCAGGATTACACAGTTAATGTCTGAGGCTTTATCCCTTATGCCACTTAGTGGCTCCCATGAATGACACTGTTGTTCTCTCCTTGGTTCATTCTTTTTAAGCAAGGTAAATGGATACCTAAGCTTAATTGAAACTACTAATCTTGCTTTCAATAACATTCAATTAGCAAATATTTATTACTTATCCAGGAAGCACTGAGCTAAGCATTGACATGTCCTCAAGAATGTTACATTTTATCAGAAGAGATAACATGTGCACATGTAAGTAAACACAAAATAAATACAAATTATTTCAGCGAAGAGCAGGGAGGAGGCACAGGAAACTGGAAGAACATTAAAAAAGGGAAATCAAGTAAAAATAGTAGAAGGTAGTGCATTGTTTGAATTTTAAAGAGAACTGAGGTTTCTAAGAGTTAGAAATGAAGTGATAGGCAAATACATTCAAGTCATGGAAGACATCCTATTTAAGGGTAGAGAGATGATAGTGGGTGGAAAGGGCATCAAGAATGCCAATTTGACTGAAGGGGATTGGTGGTACAAAAAGACTGGGAAGGTCTGGTTAATTTCCTTACAGCTGAGAAAGTTATGGAGTTCTAATTCCAATGAGTATATATAAGAAAGACCACAAAAAGAGGACTGAACTTGAAAACATTGATTTCACAGGACTTAAATTCAAATATCAATCTTTCTGAGTATCCTCATCTATAAAATGAGAGAGCTAGACTACATTTTTTCTACCTCTAGATATAGGATTATATTATTGCAATTATTGAAATAAACATTATTATTAAAATAATGAAAATATCAGCAATTATTGTATCACAACATTATAATGACATCATCAAAATAATAATTGCAATAAAAGAAAAAATTTAATGTGGTCGGTTGTATCTACCAAGCATTTCCTAGATGTCAACAATGCGAGTGCTTCCTCCAAGGATGTTAATCAGTAAATTGAGAAGTAAGCTAAGGCCAGATTAAAACCTGTGTGAACAGCTGGGATAGCAGGGGGAAAAATGTCTTCCTTTTCTTAGATCTACCAGGGGCTAGACAAAAATAACTGACCTTTATTCCATTCATGACTGGTAAGTTAAACAACATTCTTCAAATCCAGGAGATCTAAGAGGCAAAAGAGTAGCTGAGAAATCCTGCCCTTATTCTTTCAGCCTTTCCTCTACACCTACACAGCAAAGCCCAAGAGGAGAATCATCTAAGTGACCTAGTTAGCTCAAAAATTATTGCCTTTTTTAGACACAAGCTATACACAGTTTCTAAAAGAGCTCTCTTTCTAAATGTCTGTCTTTAAGTCAAATATATTTTTCATTGGAAATTACACATAGGCTTAGGTCCAACAGAATTCTGAGCTTGGGTCTTCCTCTTCATTCTTCAACTTGTCAGGAGAATGAATTGCAGGACCCAAAGAGCTAGTGTTTTTTTAAAGAGATTCTGAGAAACTTAGTCACTTAACTTGATTTAGATAATATCACCCAGGATTTGAAGAGAGTAAATTGATTTCCATGCCTTGTAAGCACCTAACCCTTTAGGAACTAGTCCCAAGAAAAACACCCAAACCTAAAGTACAGAGAAATAGAAAAGATATTAGGGTTGGAGAGAGATTTGTGGCCAGCAGAACTAAAAATAGAGTTTATGTCTACAGACCTTAAATTGTTGGAATAATAGTACAAGAAAAGCATCAATGTACTCCATAGGGTGACACAGAGATCCTGCTCCTGAGATATTATCAATGACCATCCATTGATAGAAATGGAAGATAGAAAATAGGAAGGAATCCAAAGAAAAAACAGGAAGGAAGGAAGGAAGGAAGGAAGGAAGGAAGGAAGGAAGGAAGGAAGGAAGGAAGGAAGGAAGGAAGGAAGGAAGGAAGGAAGGAAGGAAGGAAGGAAGGAAGGAAGGAAGGAAGGAAGGAAGGAAGGAAGGAAGGAAGGAAGGAAGGAAGGAAGGAAGGAAGGAAGGAAGGAAGGAAGGAAGGAAGGAAGGAAGGAAGGAAGGAAGGAAAATTGAGCCTCATTCATATTGAAATTTTCATTAAAATTAATCCATAACATATAATTTAACATAAATTAATCAACAGCTTAGTTTTTCCAAGGAATTACCAAGTCTTGTCAGTTCTATAGCCACAACCTCATTCATATGAATCTCCTTTCTAGTTCAGGCACTTAACTGACTTCCTCTTAGTTCAGGCACTCACCTGATTTCTAAAATATCCTTCCCAATTGATCTGCTTTCTAATCTTTATACTCTGTAATCCATCCTCTATACAATTGCCAAAGTATCCTCCTAAAGCTTCAGTTATTTCTCTATTCAACAAATATTAGCGGCTCCCAATTCATTGCCTGTGGGAAAAAATATATATAGAGAAAGAGACTTCTATTTTGACTTTTAAAATCCTTCATTATCTAACTTTAGCTTATTTTTTTAATTGGAACTATGTTCCAAGCAAATATACCTAACTTGAAGTTCTCTTAAATGAACATCTCATTTCCTTGGCACTATCTTTATTTCTCAAATAAATTTCCTTCTCCCTTTTACTCTTAGAATTCCTAGTTTCCTTCAACACTCAGCTCAAATTTCATCTGGAAGGGACTAGAGAAAAAGGTAATAAGCACTTATATAGCACCTAGACCCTGTGCTAAGCAGCTTTTGCTTATATTTTTCCATTCACCCATTGTGTCCCTAAATTGAACATGAGCCACTTGAATGGAGGGACTTTTTCTTAACTTGGTCATCTTTCCATCACCTGGCACAGTGATTTGCACACAGAAAGAATTTAATAAATGCTTATTGAACTAGCAAGGGACCAAAAAATTATTTATATATTTAAATTATTTTTTTAATTTTATTAAAGCTTTTTATTTACAAAGTATATGTATGAGTATTTTTTTTTAACATTGAACCTAGCAAAACCTCTGTTCTAAATTTTCCCTATATGGCCCTTCCTTCCACCCCCTCCCCTATGTGGCAGGTAATCCAATATATGTTAAATGTATTAAAATATATGTTGAATCCAATATATGTATGCATATTTATACAATTATCTTGTTGCACAAGAAAAATTAGATCAAGAAGGAAAAAACTGAGAAAGAAAACAAAATGCAAGCAAACAACAACAGAAATAAGGCATACAAATTGTTAATGAGCAAATTAAAAGATTTTTTAAAATAAACAAATTCTAAACAACAGATTCCAAATCTACCCCCAAAATACATTCTGTCCTCACTGATCATTATAGCAAATAGATGCCAGGGAACAAGTCAATTAAAGAAGACACCACTTCATTTTAAATTTTGAATGTTTTTCATATGAAAATTGTAAGAAAGTTGTTTTGTGCATATCTTCTGATCTAGCAGTGCTACTGTAAGGTCTATATTCCAAAGAGATCACAAAAAGGGGAAAAGTCTCCTATATGTAAAAATATGTTCAGTAGCTCTTTTTTGTAGTGTCAAAAAATTGGAAATTGAAGAGATGACTATCCACTGGGAAATGGCTGAACTACTTGTGGTATATGAATGCAATGGAATATTGTTCTTCTATAAGAAATGATGAGTAGGAGAATTTCAGGAAGATTTGGAAGATTTACATGAACTGTTGCTGAATGAAGTAAACAGAAATAGACCATTGTATAAAGTAATAGCAACACTGTGTGATGATCAACTTTAATAGCCTTCTCAGCAATACAATGATCCAAGACAATTCCTAGGCTCATGATAGAAAATGCTATCCATGTCCAGAGAAAGAATTATGGAGTATAAATGCAGATCAAAGTATACTGTTTTCATTTTGTTTGTTTTCTTTCTCATGGTTTCCCCCTTTTGTTCAGATTCTTCTTTCCTAGCATAAGTAGTGTGGAAATAATAACCTGATTGTACATGTATAGCTTATATCAGATTGGGGAGAGAAGGAAGGGAGGGAGGGAGGAAGAAAAATGTGGAACTCAAAATCTTACAAAAATAAAAAATGAAAACCATTTTACATGTAATTAAAAAAATAAAATACTAATTACAAAAAAATTAAAATTTTTGCATCTGTGTTAAGGAAGAAGAAAAAAGAAAGTTGTCTTTTTTGCAAACCCACGGGCTCTTGTTACTGTCATACCTTTTTTTATGCCTGCTGCTAACCCCCATCTGCATTTCATTATCTTCCACAATGAACATAAAATGTTACTATTCACTGTGTTAAATTATTTCAACATTACTTTTGAACATAAAATCGGACAGCCACTTTTATAGCAGCTCATTTCAGTTACAAACATAAGAACATTTGCCCAGCAAATGTTGCAGTATTTTAGTTTCTCCCTGGACATCTCTATACTGACCACATGACTGCAGAATAATATGCTTTGAAAAATGTGTTTTCTCCAGCATTTGGGCACCTGGTTATTGTAGATGAAGGTCATTTATACCAATGGTGTTGAATTTAAATAGAAATGGGGAAGACTAATTCTCCTAATTATGTAGGTTTTACTGTATTTTTATTTTGTAAGATATCTTCCAGTTACATTTTAATCTGTATCATCCTCTTCCAGAGTTGTTAGCCCCATGTGTTTGACACCACTGATTTAAACAACACATTTTGCATATTTTAATCTAATATAACCTCACACAAAACATCCATGCTTATTTGCCATGTACTAAATCAGGTCATTACATAGTGAAAAAATGTAGACAATTCGCATAGCTTTTTTTTTTTTTACAGGAGGACAGAGTAGTTTCACATTTTCAGTGATTTCAGGTCATTTTTTGCCCAATTGGCCTGCCATCTCAATGACAAATAGATAAGGCTGTAAAAGACTTGTATCCACAATAGTAATAAAAATTTTAGTTGTAATATTTTACAATCTACCAACCATATAAACAGCTTCCAGGTTCAAAGGAAGGAATCTTATTATGTATTTATGACTTATACTAAATCTGCTTGTGAGGTAGCAACTTTATCAATGGATCCACAAGCATTTATTAAGCATTTATCAAGAGCTTCATGAAATTTCTGCTGTGGTCAAACTGGGCAATTTAGTCTTTCCATTACATATCATTCTCTCTCTTGCCCCCAGGCCTTTCATTTCTTAACTGCCTCCTCCTTTACTCTGCCCCAACTTCCTGAAGGATTTAGCTCAAATACTACTTCCTAAAAATATCTTTTCTCATTCTCCCATTTATTACTTATTTTCCCACCAGACATTTTAAAATACTGTGTGTTCATTCTATATGTATTTTGTATTTTCTTCTCTGTTTAACTGCTGTTCCCTGTACCCTGAGAGAATGAAAGCTTTTGGAGGGTAAGGACCATCTCGTTATTGTTTCTATATTTCATATGATATATATATATATATATATATATATATATGATTTGATATTTAATGTTGTTTTTCAGATGATGACATATCTGACTTTTTGTGACCCTTTCTGACTCCAGGCCCAATGCTCTATCCACTGCCCCAATAACCTGATTTGTAATAGATACCTAAATAAATGTTTACTGAATTGAATCAAACATTGATTTGAAACATCCAGCTTTCTAACCTTTACTATCCCTGATATCTTGGCTCTATGTATTGTGATCTGGTTTCAGCTTCTTTTAATTGACCAAAATGTCATCTTGTTTCTACCTAGTCAGCTAAGTAGTCTAATAGATTTAGAACTATCACTAACAGAAAGATGTGAGTTCAAATTCAGTCTTGGAAAAACAGGTGATCCTGAGCAAGTAAATTGACTACTGTTTACTCCAGTTTTCCTCCACTATAAAATGGAGATAATAACAACATTTCATTCCTAGGGTTCCATGAGTTAGAGATATTTCTAAAGCACACATAGTAAGCATCTCATAAATGGCTATTCCCTTTCCCTTCTACCTTTGTCATTTAATACACATAACCATCCCCTGCCCTGGCATTTGAATATAACTACTCTTTGGTTTCATCTGGCTTTCATCTGGTTACTCAGTCATCCATCTCCTGACTGAAGAATCATTAAAGATTTATGTTAACATTTACATTTGAGAACACAAATTGACTTCTGGCTGCCATGAAAAGGTAACCTGGAGGTTTCATCACAGCTTGACATCAAAGTATTATCCATTTAGCTTACGAGTCATCCTATGCACTTGGAAAAGGGACGGTTCAGGATTGACTGAAACTCTCAGAGCACAAAATAATCAATGTCTGGAACATGGTAGATGCTTAATAAATAGTTATTGATTGACTTACTAAGAATACAATATATTAGTCCAAAATAATGGTGGTGTTTTTATCCCAAATCAGGTTTATACAAAACCAAAATATGGCCTATAATACTACTTTAATTCATTTTTCCTCTATTCTCCATTTATAGGAGATTGTTAGAAAATGCAAGTGACAGAGCATTGAGCCTGAAATCAAGATCAGTTCAAACATGGCCTCATAAATTTGCTTAGCTATGTGTCCTTGGCAAGTCACGTTACCCCTGCTTGCCTCATTTGCCTCAATGGTAAAATGAGGATAGATTATTTTGAGGATTAAATGAGATAAGATCTGTAAACTTAGTACACTACCTGACACATAGTAGATAATACATATTTGATATTGTTATTGTTACCATCATTATTACATTGTTATTGTTCAGTTGTATAAGTCATGTCTAACTCTCCATGATCCTATTTAGAGATTGCTTGACAAAGATATTGGAGTAATTTAACATTTCCTTCTTAAACTCATTTTATAAATGAGGAAACTGAGGCAAATTGGATTAAGTGATTTACCCAGGGTCACACAGTAAGTGTCTAATGCCAGATTTGAGTTCACCAAGATGAGGATCCTGACTAGACCCTGCATTCTATCTATTGTACCACCAACCTTCCTTATTATGATAATATGATGTTGTTATTATAGCAGGAGATCAAATATGGAATTTGTAATGGTCTCCACCTACCTCTGACAGTTTTTTCCTTCACAATAATGTAGCTTTGTAAATTTTCCAATAGTCCCTTCCTCCTCATTTCTAAAATATATAAATAATGGAGTCAAAATTTCTAAGAATGCAAGTCATTACCCAACTCATAAATTTTCAAAAGATATGAACAGGAAGTTTTCAGTTTAAGAAATTCAAGCCAGACAGCTAGGTGGTACAATGGATAGAGCACCAGCCCTAAAGTCAGGAGGTTCTGAGTTCAAATTTGACCTCAGAAAATTAACATTTCCTAGCTTTGTGACCTTGGGCAAGTCACTTAATGCCAATTGCCTCAGCAAAAAAGAAAGAAAAAGAAAGAAAGAAAGAAAGAAAGAAAGAAAGAAAGAAAGAAAGAAAGAAAGAAAGAAAGAAAGAAAGAAAGAAAGAAAGAAAGAAAGAAAGAAAGAAAGAAAGAAAGAAAGAAAGAAAGAAAGAAAGAAAGAAAGAAAGAAAGAAAGAAAGAAAGAAAGAAAGAAAGAAAGAAAGAAAGAAACAAGAAAAGAAAAATAAATTCAAGCCATTTATAGTCATATGAAAAAAATATTCTAAATCACTATTGATTAGAGAAATGCAAATTAAAACAAATCTGAGGTATCACCTCATATCTATCAGATTGACTAATATGACAGAAAAGGAAAATGATGAAAATGATAAATGTTGAAGAAGATGCAGCAAAATTGAAACACTAATGCATTGCTGGCAGGGTTGTAAAATGATCCAACTGCTCTGGAGAGCAATTTGGAAGTATGCCTAAAGGGCTATAATATTGTGTAAACCCTTTAACCCAGCATTACCTCTACTAGGTGTTTTTGTCCCAAAGAAATCATTTTAAAAATGGAATAGGACCCACATGTACCAAAAAATGTATGTTTATGGCAGCTCCCTTTGTACTGACAAAGAATTGGAAATTGAGGGGATGTCCATCAATTAGGAAATAAAATGGTGAGTATGCAGATTTCAGAAAAACTTGGAAAGACTTACTTGAACTGATGCTAAATGAAGTGAATAGAATCAAGTGAACATTATACACAATAACAGCAACATTGTGTGGATGATCAAATTTTTGAATAGCTTGTTATTTACAAGACATATGCATGGGTAATTTTTCAGCATTGACAGTTGCAAAACCTTTTGTTCCAACTTTTCCCACCCTTTCCCCCACCCCTTCCCCCAGATGGCAGGTTGACCAATACATGTTAAATATATATATGTACATGTCCAATTAGTTATTTTACTGCAGAAGAAGAATCAGACTTTGAAATACTGTATAATTAACCTGTGAAGGAAATAAAAAATGCAGGCAGACAAAAAAAGGGATTGGGAATTCTATGTAGTGGTTCACACTCATTTCCCAGAGTTCTTTTGCTGGGTGTAACTGGTTCAGTTCATTACTGCTTTATTGGAAATGATTTGTTTCATATCATTGTTGAAGATGGCCACGTCCATCAGAATTGATCATCATATAGTATTGTTGTTGAAGTGTATAATGATTTCCTGGTCCTGCTCATTTCACTCAGCATCAGTTCATGTAAGTCTCTCCAGGCCTTTCTGAAATCAGTGGATGATCAATTTTGATAGACTTTGCTCATCTCAGCCATACACTCATCTACGACAATTCTAAAATATTCATGATGGAAAATTCTATCCACATGCAGTGAAAGAATTATGGAGTCTCAATGAAGATTGAAGCATGCTATTTTCACATTGTTTGTTGTTGTTGTTGTTTTCTTTTTCATGGTTTTTCATTTTTTCATTTAATACAGTACCTGCCTCAATGGCCCTGTGAGCACCACAAGTTCTAAGGTTCCTCCAAATTAATAAACTTATACACTAAATATTATTTTTTCTAGTCATTTTGTATAATTATTTTTCACAGTATCACAATATATTTTTTTTTCCTTTTCAAAGAAGTCTCTTATTATGGACATAAAGTATATTCAGATACTGACCATATTCAGACCACTATGGCAACATGTAAATGGTAGAAGGGGAGAACCTCATTGTCAAAGTACTTTGTTTTGGCCACAATAAAGACTTCTAACTTAGTAGAGTAGGCTAAATCTGGTGGAAAAAATACTGGTTGTGGTATTAAGAGACCTGAGTTCAAATTTCACTGTTATTTGTCATTTGTAAGACTTTAGGTAAATTCTTTAATCTCTTTATACCCCAGTTTCCTCAATTATGAGACAATGGGGGTTAGACTAGACACACATTTTATATCATATATCAGAATGTATGGGATGATTTATGGGATTTATAAAGAACTATTTTGAATAATAATGTTACCTCACCTTTTTTGCCTTTTGAGGTTTATGAAGTGCTTTTCCTCTAAGGACCCTGGTAGGTTTAAGTCCAAATAAGTCACTGTCCTCTTTAGAAAGAGACTGATGCAATTAGCTTCATGGATTCACATACCAATGAAATATAATTAAATCTGGAAGTGATTTGGAGATGATCTAATCTAAACCTATTATTTTATAGATGAGGAAACAGGGGCCAGAGAGAAGTGAATTGTCCATGAATGTGCCAAAATTTAGTGGCAGATTCAGGATGAAAACATCTTTTCCTTTGCACCATAATAACTCTTCTTCCAATAAATTTGTCATTGTTCATTTGTTTCAAACACATCCAACTTTTCATGAACCCGTTTGGGGATTCTTTGGCTGAGAAACTGGAATAATTTTTCATTTCCTTTTCTAGTTCATTTTATAGATGAGAAAACTGAAGCAAACAGGATTAAGTTACTTGCCCAGGGTCATGCAGCTAGTGTCTAAGGTGCAATTTGAACTCAAGTTTTCTTGACTTCAGGCCTAACACTTTATGCACCATACCACCTAGTTGCCCTGAGCTAGCTATAGATTTTAACCCTATAAAATACAATAACTAAACGGATATTTCAATCTTCTTGTGTAGAATATAATTTGATAGGTAACAATGATAAGATAATATAATGGTATATGGTTAAGTATTAATATAATACATGTAATTTAAAGATAGACTTGTACAGTAGATAAAGAGATGACCTCAGAGTCAGTAAGACCTGAGTTCAAATCTTATCTCTGACACATACTGGCAACCCCTCAGTGACCCTAGAAAACTCTCAAAGACTAAAAGTTGAAAAGAAAAATTGCATAAATAGATAAAGTCTATCACCAGGAGCTCCTTCCACTAATTAAATCACAGATCTAAAAACATATGGCTATGTTAATAAACTTTGAATTAAAATAAAAATACAACTTTGCTCTTATAGATATAATACACGATACAAATGGTCTGTACAAATATTAGTGTTTCCATGTATACCAATAACTAAAAAGGTTTTTTAATCAACTTTTTATTATTGTTGTTTTGTATAAATTGTTCTATATACGGTCAGAAGAAGAGTCTTAGAGCAATTTAATATTTCTATCATTACTGCCACCATTTTTCAAAATTAAAAAGTAAAATTAGCTCAGTTCTTATAATATAATCAATGCCAATTATATATTCAGTACCTTTATGGATAGAGTACAAGGCATGGCCATCTGCTCAAGAATTCATAATCTTATGGGCAGAACCAGCTGAACTTTCCCAATATGCCCATCCAAACAACTTTAAAATAACATTTCAAATCAAACTTTAGAGAGGAAGAGACAAGAAAAGATTATAAAGAGATATTTTCCAATCTAAGACAATTTAAGAGGTCAGAAGGAGGTCTGTAACAATTAGATGGGAATCTGCCAGAACTGTAGCAGCATAAACCGTGGGCCTTAGGGCAGCTGCAAAATAATCAGCAAGCTAATGACTCCATGAGATATCAAGAAACAATAAAACAAAGTCAAAAGAATCAAAATATAGAAGAAAAAGTAAAATATCTCATCATTAAAACAATTGATTTAGAAAATACACTCAAGAGAGCAGATTTGAGAATTAGTGAATTAGTGAATTACTTGGAAGCTTTGATCAAAAAAAAAAAAAAAAAGAGCCTACACATCTTATTTCAAGAAATTATCATGGAAAAATGTCACAATATCTTAGGTCCAAAGGGTATGATCCCTTCCCCATTCTTTCTCCCTTCCCCTTTCAACCATTATGTTTATTCAACCATTATAACCCTTCCCTGCATAGTAACAGCAATGTTGTAATGAAGATCAGCTATGAAAAACTTGGCTTCTCTGATCAATAGAATGATCTAAGACAACAAAGGGACAGAAAAATGTTATCCATCTCAAGAGAAAACTAATAAACAGGGTAAATTAAAGTATAATTTTCTCACTTTATTTTGCTTGTTTTTTGCAATATGGATAATATAGAAATATGTTTTACATAATTTCACATTATAGTTGATATCATTTTGCTTGTCTTTTCAATGGATGGGGGAGCAATGTGAGAGAGGTAGATAATTCGGAACTTAAAATGTAAAAAGAAAAGAATGTTAAAATATATTCTTAAAGAATTCAAAATTTTATTAGTGAGGCAAGGCATATTAAAATAAAGTTTTGCAATTTGGTTCCCCAGGAGAGAACTGGAAGCAATGGGTTATTGAACAAAAGGCACAGATGGTGCCACACAGGAAACTTCTTGTGATTCACAGAAAGAATGGGATATACCACTGGGCCTATGTATAAGAATGATGGTGAATCCATTGTTTAGAGAACTTCAAGCCTAGGAGCCAAAACTTTCAGTTCCAGAATGGGAAGTAGGCCCCTGAGAGGAAACTCCTGGGGGACAAGGATAGGAGGCAGGAAGAGATTCAGTTTTCTCTTTCTCTGCTCTCCTCCTTATCACATTAATCATATAATAATAGAGGAGAAACAAATGGTCAATAGTTGATCCAGTTGGTATCAGAGAGATTAGAATGGGATGCCGAGTGTTAGCTGAACAGAACACCAAGTCTGTAGTCAGGAAGACCTGAATTCAAATCCAGACTCAGACATATACTTACTTACTAAGTATTCTTGGGCAAGTCATTTAACCTGTTTCCCTCAGTTTCCTTAACTGTAAAAAGGGTAATAATAATAGCACCTACCTCCTAGGTTGTTGTGAGAATCAAATAAGAGATTTGTAAAGTACCTGGTACATAGTAAACACTATATAAATATTACTTATTATTGTTAAAGAAAACATGTTCAGGCAAGAAAATAGTGGCATGCACATGACAAATGGATATGAGGAAATAGTCACTAAAGAGAAAGGATATGAGGACATCAGAAAGAAAAAAAAATCTTTGAGAATTAGGAATTCTGAGGAAAGGTATTTTCAGAGAGCATGACCCATTGTGACAGAGAAGTATCATCTATGGGGGTTAAGAAAGTCATAGACTCACCCCAGTGGAAAGCTAAAAATCTTCCAATATCAGAAGTTGTGATTCCTTTTTTCACTTGGATTCTTTACATATCTAAATCAATACTACTGCACTATAAGTTTAAGGGGTTGGGTTTTTGTTTGTTTGTTTTTTTGCTATCAACCCTGTGAGTATTCATGGGAGAGCTTTCCCCAGACTTCTGGAGGAAATAGTAACTACAATTCTTCATGAATCATCTTCATAAATTATAACATTTTTTCTGTAAGTCAGTTGAGACTTCTAGTATATTGTTTACTAAAAGAAAACTAATAGGGACTTATAAAATTAAATGAGAATATTATAATATGCCTGGCACATAGTAGGTATTTAACAAGTGCATGTTTGTTTCCTCTTTCTTCATGAGTGGTGTTAAAAGTATAATCCCAAAGAGTTACTCTTAGAACTCTCAAAGTCATACTCACTAGTACTAGAGTACGTCAAATACAAGTATAATTTGGGGATACCCCAGAGGAGTACTGCATATAATGTTCTATCTCTCATTTTGATACCTTGGAATAGGCTATTTACCATGGACATCTCTAGTTGTTCTGATGTTTATCTTGCCATTGGACTCAGATAGCTTTGGAGGAGAAAGGGAAGCAGATGATTTTGCACAGCCCTCCCTTACCTAAATTCAATTCATTTACATCCCTGTCATGGCATCATTTCCCTAATATCATGGTCTTCTTTGAGAAATAAGGACAAACAATCTGAACTCCCTCACTTCCATCTCTTAGAACATCTATAGCTTCTTTTGAAGTTCAGATCAAGTGCCAATTCCTGTGGTTGTTTCTCTTGAAAGAATATAAGTTCCTTAAAGAAGAGTAATGTTTATATTTTTAAATTTTTTATCCCATATACCTAGCACATAGTAGGTGCTTGATAAAAGCCTATTGATTAATTGATGATATTTAATTAAATTTGGAAGATGGATATGTCTTACCAAATATTAATGTAATAGAATGATTTCCCTTGTTTCTTGATTCATTTGAAATTCCCTACTTCTGACAGTGTTGGTATAAAACAAAACGCAGGGCCCTTAACAACAGCAAATGGAACCTGATGTTCTGTTCTTGTATTCCAAAACATTTCCCAATAGCAGAGTGAATTTGTGAAATTTAACAGTCAAAATAGGCAAGTTTCTTTTATATACAACTAGTTATGTCTGTTGTGTTAAAAGCAAATGCACCAACTTCTCCTGAAATTGAATTATTATAAAAATACATTTACTGATTCAATCATTTTGTCATCTTATATATGAAATTAGATTTCTCTCATTGTAGAAAGTACTTTTTCATCTGCTATTCAAATGCCCTGAGCTTATATCACAAAGAGATCACAATTGTGCTCATAGCATATATATGAGAGAGCTAATTATTTAAGAGTTAATCACAAAAGTAGCATGTACTTTGGAAATCAAGTTGGACATGAGTTTAGAACATCTATAATCAAATGCCTGTGCTTGTGTGACCTTAAACACTCACTTAATATCCAGATTTCATTGGATATATCCAAACTCAATGCTTTTCCAGCTTTATAGAACCTATCAAGGTTTGCCTTTATAGAACCTAGCAAGGTTTTCAAGAAGCTAAAGTCCCCTCCATACCACAACAAAGCAGAACTTTGGGGGAAGCAAGTCCATACAACATGTCTACTGAGACACTATATCTTCCTCTTTTGCATTCCACATCATAGCTATTATCCGAATTTAATCAAGTATGGAAAGAACTTCTTAATGGAAACTCAGAGCATTTAATATAATTTAGGAGGACTCTAAATAAAAACAGTACACTGTAAACATTCTTAGTTCACCATGACCCTTGCTATTCCCAGAGAGTAAATTAGGTACTTTTAGAAATGCCTCTCCCTCCTTCTGATCCTGGGAATGATAGAGTACACTAAAAGTCATTTTAAATGGCTTTAATTTTAAGCAATAACACTTTTACTACTAAGAGAATAATTTTTACTATTTTAAATGAAGCCCTTTGAACATTACCATCTCATGTCTCTCTGCATGTCTTTTTTATTCACTTAAATAACAGATATATAAAAAGAGTCATATTTCCAAAGACAGAAGAAAAATGCTTTCAATCACTATTTATTAGATAAATGTAGATAAATGATTAAATAAAACAACTTTGAAATACCATCTCACACTTATCAGATTGGCTAATGTGACAAAAGAAGAAGAAGAAGAAGAAGAAGAAGAAGAAGAAGAAGAAGAAGAAGAAGAAGAAGAAGAAGAAGAAGAAGAAGAAGAAGAAGAAGAAGAAGAAGAAGAAGAAGAAGAAGAAGAAGAAGAAGAAGAAGAAGAAGAAGAAGAAGAAGAAGAAGAAGAAGAAGAAGAAGAAGAAGAATCAGTAAACATCATATGTAATGGTGATAAACTAGAACCTTTCCCTGTTAGATCAGGAGTGAAACAAGGTTGCCCACTATCACCATTACTATTCAATATAGTACTAGAAACTCTAGCCTTGGCAATAAGAGCCGAGAAAGAGATCCAAGGAATTAGAGTAGGAAATGAAGAAATCAAATTGTCACTTTTCGCAGATGACATGATGGTATACTTAGAGAACCCCAAAGACTCTGCTAAAAAGCTATTAGAAATAATTCAGAATTTTAGCAAAGTCGCAGGATACAAAATAAATCCACATAAATCCTCAGGATTTTTATACATTACCAACACAATCCAACAGCAAGAGATACAAAGAGAAATTCCATTCAAAATAACAGTCGATAGTATCAAATATTTGGGAATATATCTACCAAAGGAGAGTCAGGAATTATATGAGCAAAATTACAAAACACTTGCCACAAAAATAAAGTCAGATTTAAATAATTGGAAAGACATTCAATGTTCTTGGATAGGCCGAGCGAATATAATAAAGATGACAATACTCCCCAAACTAATCTATTTATTTAGTGCTATACCAATCAGACTCCCAAGAAACTATTTTAATGACCTAGAAAAAATAACAACAAAATTCATATGGAAGAATAAAAGGTCGAGAATTGCAAGGGAACTAATGAAAAAAAAGTCAGAGGAAGGTGGTCTAAGTGTACCTGATTTAAAGCTATATTATAAAGCAACAGTCACCAAAACCATTTGGTATTGGCTAAGAAATAGACTAGTTGATCAGTGGCATAGGTTAGGTTCACAGGACAAGATAGTGAATAAAAATAGCAATCTAATCTTTGACAAACCCAAAGATCCCAAATTTTGGGATAAGAATTCATTATTTGACAAAAACTGCTGGGAAAACTGGAAATTAGTATGGCAGAAACTAGGCATGGACCCACATTTAACACCACATACTAAGATTAGATCAAAATGGGTCCAAGATTTAGGCATAAAGAACGAAATCATAAAATAAATTGGAGGAACATGGGATGGTTTACCTCTCAGACTTGTGGAGGAGGAAGGAGTTTGTGTCCAAGGGAGAACTAGAGACCATTATTGATCACAAAATAGAACATTTTGATTACACCAAATTAAAAAGTTTCTGCACAAACAAAACTAATGCAAACAAGATTAGAAGGGAAGTAACAAATTGGGAAAACATTTTTACAGTTAAAGGTTCTGATAAAGGCCTCATCTCCAAAATATACAGAGAATTGACTTTAATCTATAAGAAATCAAGCCATTCTCCAATTGATAAATGGTCAAAGGATATGAACAGACAATTTTCAGATGATGAAATTAAAACTATTTCCACTCATATGAAAGAGTGTTCCAAATCACTATTGATCAGAGAAATGCAAATTAAGACAACTCTGAGGTATCATTACACACCTGTCAGATTGGCTAAGATGACAGGAACAAATAACGATGAATGTTGGAGGGGCTGTGGGAAAACTGGGACACTGATGCATTGTTGGTGGAGTTGTGAAAGAATCCAACCATTCTGGAGAGCAATCTGGAATTATGCCCAAAAAGTTATCAAAATGTGCATACCCTTTGACCCAGCCATACTACTACTGGGCTTATACCCCAAGGAACTACTAGAGAAGGGAAAGGGTCCTGTATGTGCCAAAATGTTTGTGGCAGCCCTTTTCATAGTGGCTAGAAGCTGGAAGATGAATGGATGTCCATCAATTGGAGAATGGTTGGGTAAACTATGGTATATGAATGTTATGGAATATTATTGTTCTATAAGAAATGACCAACAGGAGAAATATAGAGAGGCTTGGAGAGACTTACATCAACTGATGCTGAGTGAAACGAGCAGAACCAGAAGATCATTATACACTTCAACAATGATACTGTACGAGGATGTATGCTGATGGAAGTGGATTTCTTCAACATAGAGAAGAGCTAATCCAATTCCAATTGATTAATGATGGAAAGAACCAGCTACATCCAGAAAAGGAACAATGGGAAATGAATGTAAACTGTTATTTTTACCTTCTGAATCCAATTCTTCCTGTGCAACAAAAAATTCGGTTCTACACACATATATTGTATCTAAATTATACTGTAATATATTTAACATATATAAGACTGCTTGCCATCTGGGGGAGGGGTTTGGGGGAGGAAGGGAAAAAATCTGAATAGAAGTAAGTGCAAGGGATAATGTTGTAAAAAATTACCCATGCATATGTATTGTCAAAAAATTGTTATAATTATAAAATAAAATAAAAATAAATAAATTAAAAAAAAAAAAGAGAAAAGAGTAAGAAGGCTAATAGGAATAATAAAAAAAACTGTGGGGAAAAAAAAAAAAAAGAAGAAGAAGAAGAAGAAGAAGAAGAAGAAGAAGAAGAAGAAGAAGAAGAAGAAGAAGAAGAAGAAGAAGAAGAAGAAGAAGAAGAAGAAGAAGAAGAAGAAGAAGAAGAAGAAGAAGAAAATGTTGGATTTTGGAGAGGATATAGGAAAACTGGAACACTAATGCCTTGTTGGAACTGTGAATTGATACAACTATTCAGGAGAGAAATTTGGAACTATCTAAATATCCATAAAACTATCAAAATCTTTGATCCAAGTATCACTTCTAGATCTATATCTTAAAGACATCCAGAAAAAGGGGGAATTTATTTCCATTTTTTTCTTTTTTTTTTTGTTTGTTTGTTTTGTGTTTGGGTTTTTATGAGACAATCAGGATAAAGTGATTTCTCCAGAGTCCCAAAGCTAGTAAATGTTAAGGATCTGAAGCCAAATGGGAACTCAGGTCCTCCTGACTTCAGGATAGAGCATCAGCACCGATGATCTAGCTACTGCTATCCACTGCACCATCTAGCTGCCCCAAAAGGACTTATGTGTCCAAAACTATTACAACATTTTTGTGGTAGCTAAGAATTAGAAAGCTAAGGGATAATCCAATTGGGGATTTACTAAACAAGCTGTGATATGTGATTATAACGGAATACTACTGTGCTATAAGAAATAAGAAGCAGAATGATCTCAGAAAAATTTGAAAAGACTTGCATTAATTGATACATGGTGAAGTGACCAGAACAGAAGAATGTTGTATACAGTAACAATATTGTTCAGTGAAGAACTGTGAATGACTTAGCTATTCTCAGCAATTTAATGATTTTATACAATCCCAAATGACTAATGATAAAGCGTACTATCTTCCTCCAGAAAAAGAATTGATATTGTTTGAATATAGACTGAAGCATCTATTTTTCACTTTCTTTCACTTTTTTCTTTTACTCATCCTTTTGTAGAAAATGACTAATATCTTATACATCTTATGCATAATTATACACGTATAACCTATATCTGATTGCTTGCCATCTCTAGAGAGGGGAAGGGGAAAAGGGGGATAGAATTTGGAACTCAAAACTTTAAATACTTTTTTAAAAAAGATAAAAAATAGAATCATAAAAGGTCACTATTGGAGTTTCCTTTATTTAAAGGGAGGGTATGACAAAATTAAATAAGGCAAAAGTTTAAATAAAGAACAAAATATTCTTTATGTCATATAAGTTTTATTTTTTTCTGTACAGCCTATTTTCCATTATTGGAAAATGGCTCATACATAGCTCTGATTTATCCATAGCAATTTTTTTCTCCCCCTAGTCAAATTTATACAGTTAACATTTACTCTGATTTTTATTCTGATGGTATTTTTATTCCTTTTATACGTACAGCCATTAGCTTGGATGGGAAAATATTTCAGTCAGTAAGTATTGATTAAGTGCCAACTATGTGCCAGACCCTGTACTAGAAACTTGGGATAAAAAGACACAAATGAAATAGTTCCTCTCTAGGAGTTTGTAATCCAAGTAGGAAAAACAATTTGAATGCATAGTTTTCTCTCCCTCTCTCTCTCCTTCTCTTTCTCCTTCTCCCTCTTCCTCTCTCTTTCTCTGTGAATATGTATTTTTTAAAGATACAGAAACAATGAGTGCCCAGTGTAACAGGACAAAATTCAGTCAGTCCAATGAACATTTATTAAACACCTAAGAGCTGAAATACAAATACAAAAAAAGACAGACTCTGCCCTCAAAGAGCTTATAATTCATTGCAGATAAATGTTATGTCTTATAGGTGAATTTCAAAAAATCACTATGAAAGACTGGGATAAGGTGAAGCAAAGTGAGAAAGCAATTCCTTTGAAAAAGACCTTGTGATTTTAGTTGAATGAAAAATGTAGTAGGAGTTTGTAGTACTGCATGGGTGCCCAAGCAGCCAATTCAATCTTATTTCATATCCATTAAAGAATTACATTTTTTAAAGGATAATAACAGTACAGTTGTGCTATATCCTAGGTAGACCTCTCCTTGATCACTATAGTCACTTCTGGGGGGCTACATTTTAGGAGGGTTCTTGACAATCAAGATCTATTCAAAAGAGAATGACTAGACTTGAGCCTGAAATTCTCCCTAGAGAATAGACTGCAGAGGGAAATTTAAAATGCTGACATGTGGAAAGAAGATTAAATGTATTCTGCAAGGAATGATGGATCAGGAGAGGTGCAAGCACAGATTTGCTATGGATAAATCAAAGTATGAATAACTCATTTTGATTCAACATAAGAAAGAATCTTTAAACCACTAGAGCTGTCCAAAAATTCAATGGGTTGTCCAGAATGTGCTAAGTTCCCTGATACTGGAGGAGTTTAAGCAAATGTTAGATTAATATGTTAGGAATGTCCTAGAGGGATCCACACTTCAAGGAGGGATTGAACTAACTGATCTTTACATCATTTTTAGCTCTATGATTTTGATTCTATCTTTGTTGCAAGTGGAAAGTGTGAAAGGAGGTATCACTTTAAGCTTCCATGATAACTAAAGAGGCACAAAAGGAGATGAAATTGGGCATTTTCAAGTTTGGTCATGTATGTTCTTAATTTAAATAACAATGAATTTCCCAAAGATCAGGTACACCCATATGACAAACACAAATAATGTGAAGATTGCCTGCCTTTTGGGACATCCCCTTCAATTCTTGCCAAAAAGAAAAAAGAAAAAAGAAAGCAGAAACTGATTGTTTCTACTTTATTCACTGCTCTAAATCAGAAATCAAATGATGAATGGAAATCACAGTGGAGTCATTTTTTTAGTCCAGAAAAATAAATCACATTTCACAGAGCCAGAAACTCTCTTTTTACTCATTTCTCTTCCTCCACCCTTCATGTAGTTATGGATCCTTGATCCCACCATTATGATTCAGTAGTGAAGAAAAGTCACATGCTTGGAAGGAACATCCTTTTCCTCTTGCCTATTATGACACCAATTGCATTCATATAATTGCAGCTTTGTAACACTGGATCCTGATTGGCACAGTTTCCTCTCCTGAGAGGTCAAATGTTTCTTCTCCCCAGTGATCATTTCTTGGTGACCCCTTGATTGAGTTATGAAATAATTTTTCCTTTTCCTTTCCCTATTTTAGCCACAAAATTTGTCAGGTCTAAATCTCTACCTTCCTAGTGCCCCAAAATAAATTTACATGTAGAAAACAAAAGTTTCTTTTCTATTAAAAAAAGATAGAAGAAGAATAAAGACCCTATAATCCTTTCTGTTTGTTCATCAATATTGACAGAAGTCACAGAGCTGCAAGAGAAATATTCTGGAACCAGATAACTCCAATTGTTAAATTTTCAGTGTGATCATTTATACCTTGGAAATGAGGAAATGCTACAAATAAGGGCTTAGATTATTGTTTTATTAATGATTTAGGTCTAAGAATGTGATAAAGAAAATGTAAGTTCAAATGATGAATGTTTTATCTTTTTAAGTTTGCTTAGAAGTTGGTTAAATTGGTACATTTTCTCATAAAAACAAGGCTATTACAATCAAAAAAATTGTTTTGATCTTTTTCAATTGAATTTACATAGAAATGGACCTGAAACAAGTCATGATCCTACTATTATGTTTTTATGTTGAATGTTCTATAGTCTATTACCTGGGTGAATAAAGTCACTTTTACATAACAATAAAATTTCTGGGATGAAAGCTCATCTTCTGAAGATTCACTGACAGGACATAAGTTCCTACTACATTAGCAGAGAAGATGACAGAGACAATTATTTTTATCCCATTCCTTTATGAGATTTTGTCTTCCAGGTAATAAAAATAACAATGACAACAGTAATATGTAGTGTTTTAAGCTTGAAAAGCATTTTGTAACTATTACTTCATTTGATACTCACAATTTTGGGAAATACATATATTGTTATCCCCATTTTACAGATGAGGAAACTGAAGCTAAATTAAGAGGTTAAGTGTCATGTCCAAGGTCACAAAGTGAGTAAAGTTCTAAGGCTAGCTCCAAGTTCCAATCTCATTTACTCTTTCTTTTTATAACTCTTCTTTCTATTTGTTGGAGGTGTTCAGTTTTTTTCTGACTCTACATGACTCCATAGGGTTTTCTTGGCAAAGATCCCAGAGTAGTTCACCATTTCTTTCAGGGAAGAAGTTATGTGACTTGTTCAAGTCCATATAGTTGGAGTATGAGGCCAGATTTAAACTAAAAGATTTCCTGACTCTAAGCTCAGTATTCTATCCATTGTGCCATCTAGCTGCCCAAAGCAGCTTTCTTCCTACACAGAATAATAATGATGAATATTTGATATGGGAATATATTACCTGTACTTCTCCCTATTTCCAGATGAAAATCCTTTTAATCCCAATATTTATGAGCTACTCATTTTGCCCTGGGGAAAATCTAAGGGGTTGGCATGTGTTTATTCATCATAATAGTAGATTAGATAATATGGACTACATACCCTATAGCATTTAAAATTGGATAATGATCAAGGAAAATGATTTAAAACAATACTCTCTTTTGGAAAATCTGACAGAAACCTGGGCATAGCAGTTTTTCTGCAAACTGTATACACCTTTAATTCTCAATTAGGGATTGGTTTTGAATATCAGAGCATAATTCATGATCTACCAAATACTATTAAATATGCAACTGTGGATATTTTCCTACTATAATCCAAAGTGTCAGGAAGGTAGCTGAAGATACAAAGCATTTTGCATCATCTGTATACCATTTGAACCCAGTCAACTTAAATGTGTCAATATGATACCAAGATTGCTGTTTCCACAAACATGAGTTTTAGTTTCAGATGGTTGATTATTCATTGTAAAATATTATAAGTAAATATAATCAAGCAATTAATGTCCACTTTGCAGACAGTTCCTATAACAGTTTGATACTTCCCACAACTCTAAATGTCCATACAGTGTATTATTCATAAATCACTAACAATGGAGCCAGAATAATGGAAAATACAGGAAAGTTTCTTTCAAGGAAATAGAATCTATGATCAAATATACTTTTACATATGGTTAGCTTATTCTAAATAAATTGATTTCTACTTGTAGACCACAATATGAATACAAATTCAAGCTTTTGAAAGACTATGCATGGGACTTAGAATGGAATAACTTTTTAAGTTTAGATCAATGGTTAAACATGCAGCCCATAGCTGCATGTAACCATCAATACTTTCAAATGTGACTAGAAGCAGATTGAAATTGGTAATATTTAACAAAACAAAGATACAATTTTGTTGTTGTTCAGTTCTTTCAGTTGTATATGAATCTTCAAGACCTCATTTGGGATTTTCTTGATAAAGATATCAGAGTGGTTTGACATTTCCTTCTCCACCTCATTTTACAGATGAGGAAAGTGAGGCAAACTATAGCTTAGTTTCACAAAGCTAGTAAGTGTCTGAGGCTAGAATTGAACTCAGGAAGATGAATCTTCTTGACTCCAGACCCAGTGCTCTATCTACTATGCCACAGTACATTTTATAGCCAACTTAATATGTTGCCTACAGGGATCCTAATATACAGATTAGTGATCCTTGTTTCCATTTGACAATGATATTTTAAATGATAAAATGTGGACTTTTAGATGCAGAGTAATACCTATACTCTCAAAGATGGAGATCACTTTTAGGTACCTAATTACTAACCATATAGCACCATTCTAAGTACTGAGGGGAAAGGTGAGGAGGGCAGGAGGGTAGATAGAATTATGAATAATATAATTGTAATTATATAATGTTATATTCATATATAATTTTTGAATTATATTAACATAATTATTGAATAGTGTCACTGAATCCATGGGATAATTACAAGTAAAACAGAATAGAAAGAGAAAAGGAAAGGGACAAGGAAGAGCTCTTTTCTCCCCTGTGCCTCATAAAACCCCTAGTTTCAAGGTTCTTAAAAATATTTTCTCACAGGAGTTTGAAAACCAAAAAATATTGGCAAGAAAAGAGCAGATTGTCATGGAAGTCATTATTTCAACTCTAAACTATTTTGTGTAATTATACATTACATAATATCTAGAACAGGTGGTCCTTACTGTGACAAAGCACCGTGTTCATATAATGAACCATGTTGTAAGATGGACTAGAAAGTTGATAGCTCACATATAGGTACTGTCAACTGGTGGCCTATGTGAATTTCAGAGAATTGGCAGAACATGTTTAAATAGCAGATAATTGAGATAAAAATTTAAAACTGTCCCTTTATCAGGTGGCATGAAATAAGCAGAAATGGGAAATGGAAAATAGCAAAGAACACAGACTACCATTTCCAAATGTGTTTTCAAGTCTCTAGTTTTCAGTGCCTCAGCAAAATCTGTAGCTATTTCATTGAGCCCAAATCACTGAGTAAGAAAAATATTATTTAACAATTTCTTAGAAGGAATCTAGCATATAACTCAATGCTAAAGTTTTCTAATTTGTGACACTTATAATTTGTAAAATGATAGTAGATGGTCTAAACCCAAGGCTTCTTAAACTTTTTTTCCCATTTTCAACCCCTTTTCACCTGAGAAATTTTTTCCTGAGTATATAAGATAGGCATGCAAAACAAATATTTACTAGTAATAAATTATAATTTTGTGACCTTCACATTCAGTTATGAGATCATTTTTGGGGTAATGACACAAAGGTTAAGAAGTTTGAGTCTTAAGAAGGTCTGAGATTCCTTTCACTTTAAAACTATTATCCTATGGTTCTTTTTAACAATGAAGTGGTTGAGATCAATTCCAGTGGTCTTGTTATGAAGAGAGCCATCTTTACCCAAAGAGAGGACTGTGGGGATTGAATGTGGATCACAACATAATATTTTCATTTTTGTTGTTATTTGCTTGCATTTTGTTTTCTTTCCCATTTTTTTTTCCTTTTTGATCTGATTTTTCTTGTGTAGCATGTTAATTGTGGAAATATGTATAAAACAATTGCACACGTTTAACATATTTTGGATTACTTGCTATCTAGGGGAAGGGAGAGGGGAAAATAGGAAGAAAAAAATTGGAACACAAGAGTTTGCAAGGGTGAATGTTGAAAATTATTGATGCATATGTTTTGAAAATAAAAAGCTTTTAAAAAAAGATTTTTAGGTTACCAAAAAATGGTTGTCCTATAATCTCCCTTCTCTTGTCTAATATTTTTAAAATATTTTAGTTATTTTTTTAAAGGCTGCCTATCATAGAATAAATTTTCTAGTTTACCCAATTCAAAGTATGTTGAGTGGTTGAGATAAAATGCAAAGTAAAGTGCTAACGATGCGTTTTTTCCCTCTTACTGGAAATATGCTTTCTTTGCATCTCTAGTTTACAGTTTTTTACTCATTTGATACTCAGCCACAGGAGAACAACATTTCCACCTTTTGTTGCAAAAAACCTGAGTTTATAGCTACCCTTGTCTTTGTTAAATGTTCTTTGAGTCCACAGGAAGTCAATGGGAAACAGAAATTCTCCCACAGGATGTTGTCCCCAAAGAGAGAGGCCCTGAGAATTACTCTGCCCAAGTCAGGATGTTGCTGGAGCTAAGCAGATAATGTCCTAAATAAAACAACATGACTAGGTTTAGACTTTTTGTCATCAGTGAATATCAGATGATTATATATAAATAAATGCATCAGTCAAAATAACTGCAAGACCCAAGCAACAATCAATATTAAGCTATAATCTAAAGCAAAACTTTCTGAACTATCTGGAGAAGTACACAGAAATGGCATCCATTGTATGTATGTGATCATGCATTAATTTAAATTCAGAAGATTGGGCTTTGCCGGAATTCATGAAATAGGAAAATTCTTTAAATATTGTCAAACGTGACGGTATAATTGGGAGCTCACAAGTCTTATTCCGGCACAGATGATTCCTGGAAAAGGCATATCTGTGAACTACAAATTGTTTATCATGCCTGCAGCTAAGAACTCTGGTGTCAAGCAATTCATTCCACAGTCTGAGTCTCCTACTCCCAGAAGGCCAGGCATCTTTTAGGAATGACAACAAAAAGATTGTCATTTTTTCATGATAATATTTTATCTATAACAGCAATTATTCTGTGTGATTAACTGTTGACCAATCCTGTCTCTTTTGAATGCCCTTCCATAATCCTTAGCTGCTATAGCCTTCTTTTATTTACCCCTTTGCCACCTGAGGAAGAACCAGAAACAAGAGAGACAGAGAAACAGGCACACACAGAGACAGAGAGACAGAGATAGATATAGAGAGACAGACAGGCCAACAGACAGAAACAGAGATAGAGAGAGACTGAGACCAAGACAGAGAAAAATGGAGACAGAGAGAAGCAGAGATGGAAGACAGAGACAGAGAGAAATATATTGATGTAGATAGATACATACATACATACATACTAGCTATTTACAAAATACATTTTATACAGCTCTTTTCTTGTAATGACAGAGTAGGACTCAGGAAGAATTACAAAAGAGAATGTTTCAGTAACAATAAACCAAAAGAACTTATCTGAAGTAAACAAAGAACATTGCCAGAAGTGTTTTATCTTGAAGGTATTCATATTTCAAGATAATGATTCAATAATATTGTTGAGATGACTCAAAGATGACTACAAACTTTCAAAACCCATGATACAGCATGACCAAATCCATTTGAGAAAACTCATGGCTATGTTTAGATTTTAATTGTACAAGATGGCCAAATGTTGTCTTTTAGATACTGAAAATTATAACTATTCAACATCAGGTTGAAAACAGATTTCAACTTTCTCTTATCTTTTAAAATATTTATATAACTGGTTATCACGGAATACTCATATCTTACATTTTCTTAACATTAGAGGATGCATAACATGCTTTATCTCCCAACTAGACAATGAACTTTTTAAAGTCAGTGCTATCTTAGACCTCATTGTGTCCTCAATATTGCCTAGTATAGTGCCTTATAATGAATAAGTACTCAATAATATCTAATGGTTCATTTTAATTTCATTTCTGTTGGAGTCTATAACTTTATACCTCAGGCAACTTGGTTTGCAAAGTGGTACTGGATAAGAGATTTAAATCTCTTTTTTTCATTAACTACCCTGAAGTTTACTGTAATATTGGCTTCCAGTCAGGCAAGAAAATATAACTTCTTTTTGATTTAAAAGTAATCACAAAAAAAAAAAAAAAAAAAAAACCACAAACTTCTTCAGATGGAATCTAATCTGTTCCCTTTTCACCATTCTATTTTACACTGTGATGAACAGAATATACCTGCATAAACTTCATCCAATAATCAGCATTAATTGTTACACAGTATTAGGAATTTTGCTAGGTGCTGGAGATATAAAAGAAAAAAAATTAAACACTCTCTTCCCTCATGGAGCTTACATTCTCCTAAAACCCAAAAAGTCATTTCAGAACTAGACTTAGCATGTGAAAAATTGACGCTAGTGTATTACTCTTTACAAAGCTCTAAGCAGTGCCTGACTTAAACAGCAATGAGCTACCAAAGCCACTTCTTGAGCTGAATGCATTTTTTAGGAGCTGATAGTAGACGTTCCTGCTACTTGCACTGATTTGTTTTTCAAACGATACTTAAAATGGTAAATGGTCATTACTTGCCCTTTCTGAAACCCTAAAAAAAATTGCCACTACAAACCAGTATCACTGTTGTGCAGCTGAACTTAAATTACAACTTAATTTCATTCTTATCTCAACCTATGTAATAGCTAGGTTCATTCACATCTTGTCCAGTCTAGGTAATCAGTGGGCTTACATAAAGAAGTCTAAATCCTGCCTGACAAAACAAATGACAGGTTTTAGAGTTATTAATATAAAAATGCAACCAGTCGTGCAATCTCTAAGTTGGAAAAAGAAATATATATACATTCTCAAGGCAAATACGACCTTTGAATTATCCACATGAGTGACTGTAATTGCTTTTGGTGTGCTAATAAGAATGCTCAAACAAGTATCAGAATTACTCCTGGAAACCCAAGCTGAGAGGTAATAGCATCTCATGCTGAAACATTCAATAAGCTAACCAACCACTAGAACGGTGTCATTCTGGGACACAGATCATGTTGAAAGCTTCACATGATTGCTCAAGGAACATAAATTTAAGTAAAAAGAAATATCTGACTATCACCTTTAGTAATATCTGAACGGTTTCAGAATTTTTTGAAGTTGTCTTTTCAGCTTGTTTTCAGGGGGCTTTACTAAAAATTTTTCCTGAGGGAACTATGTATATAATCTTAGATTGAGAGTAGGAATTAACCTTAGGAGGTCCACTAGCTGAAACCTTATCCCTTCATCTTATAGCTAAAGATGCAAAATCCCAAGTTAGTGAAGTCAAGTAACAAGTACCAGAGGTAAAATTTGAACACATTATTTTAGCAACTCACTCTCTAGCATGATAAAGTTTAGAAATGAGTTTCCTTACAATAATCCTGTAAAGATAAGTAGCAACTCTCATGGTCCCAATTCAACAGATGATGGAACTGATTTGGTAAATAAAATGGCTCATCTTAACATAACACAGCAGCAGTATTTGAGTTAGTATTCAAACTCAGGACTTCAGATTTTAGAATATATGTCCCTTACTTCCTTCCTACCTGAAAATATTTATTGGGTTTTAATTCTTTATCTTGAAATTAGCTGATTAAGGCTGCCATTCAATCATGAAATAATCATCAATTTATTTTTATGTCTTGTATATATTTCTGTATGCTTTCAGAGATTAATCTATTCTCTATTATTATTATTATGGCTTTTATACTTTTGTTTCATTATTTTACAAATAAGCTATAAGTGAATATTGTAATCTCTTTTTAATCTGTTTTTCTCCCATTTACAACAATTAATATAGATCCTCTTCTCTCCTAAATTTCTTAGTGATTTCATCAACTCTTTTTTTTCTATTGGGCTTTTTGTTTTGAGGTTAAGTGACTTGCCCATGATCCCACAGCTAGTAAATGTTAAGTGTCTGAGGTCAGATTTGAATTCAGGTTCTCCTGACTTCAGGACCAGGGCTCTATCCATTGTGTCATTTTAGCTGCCCCTATCTCACCCATTCTTATAGGTTCAACTGTTGTCTCTATGTCCAGGAATAGTCTCTCTCCTAAATTCTAGTAGCACATTACCAGGTATTTATTTGACATCCAATTAAATATCTGATAGACATTTCAAACTCAACATGCCCCAAAACAAAATTCATTGTTTCCACATACATCCAAACTCTTCTTTTTTATTCACTTTTCTGTTTCTTTTGAAGGCATCATTCACCTTCTAATTATCCAAGTTTGCAACCTTGTAGGCATCCCCAACTCTTCGTTGTCCTTCACTACTTGTATTCAATTAATTTCAAGTCTTATAAATTATGACACTTTTAGAATATATCTCCAATCTACCCAATTCTCTTCAATTATATGGCTCCTATTCTTATTCAGGTTCTAACTACCTGTCACCTGTGGTATTGAAAAAGATTCTTAATTAGTCTCCTTACCCCAGTCCTTCCCTCCTCTAATATAACCTCCATATAGTTGTCAAAGTACTGATCTGACTGTCATTGTCTTTTTCAGAAAACTCTTGCCTCTAGGACAGGAGCTCTTAACCTGGGTTCCATGTGCTTCCAAAGGATCCACTGATAGATTTCAGAGCTTTGTGAAACTGGATGGGAGGAAAAATTCACCTCATTTTCACTAACTTCTAGTTAAAAGGTAAGATCTCTTTCAATTATTTAAAAAACATTAAAAACATGATGAGTTCCATAGGCTTCAGCAAACTCACTCAAAAAGGTCCACGATATAGAAAATATTAAGAACCTCTGCTCCAAAATAAAACATCATGTCCTCTGGCTGGCTTTTAAAGTTCTTCAAAATCTATCTCCAGTCTAAATTTTTAAGTTTATTGCATATTATTATCCTTCACACATAGTCAAACTGATCTTGCCATTCTACCATCCCCATATCTTTGCACAGAGTGCCTGCTCTTCATGCCTGGAATGGAATGGAGTTACCCAGAGTGAAATGGAATGGGATGAGGTAAAGTAGAATAGGATGGGATGGAATGGAGTTGAATGGGATAGAATGGAATGGAATAGACTGGAGTAGAAGGGGATAGGATGAAGCAGAATGGAGTCAAATGGCATAGGATTTTGTCTCCTATGCCTTAAAGAGTGTAAAAAGAACATAGTCCAGAAGGTAAAGTGAGATGATGAAGGATATCTGGACTCTCTATTGGAGCACTTATGATTCTTGGATTCCAATTTGAAGAACACTGCAAAATGTAGGATTAGCCACCACATCAAAAAGCTACATTCATTTACAGATTTTGTAAAGAATTTTTTCTCTCTCATTTTTGATACATTATTATACCTAAATATATTCCTACCAAATATCACTAACTTTTGTATAGGAATATATGCTAAAGGACCTTAGAAATCATACAATTCAACTTATTCATTTTAATTTAATTTGAACCTAGATTCTATGATTATACATTATTTTTCCTTTTTTACTATGACACTATGCCTAAATTAAAAAGGAAATAATTTTGATAAGTGTCTAGTAGAAGTAACAGTTTTGTCATCTTAAAAAATTAAGAAAGAAAATGTTATGAATGTATTAACATTTATTTAATAATATTAAATTTATTTTATAGCATATTATAATATACTTTATTAATTTAATTAAATCAATTAATTTATAACTAAATTTTAATTTAATAATAATATTATTATGTATAATAAATGTTTTTCTAAGAGATGCTAATATAATGATCATTGCAAAATAATTTATTTTGAATACAGGGACTTACATGAATTGTAACATGAACAGAACCAGCAAAACACTGCACACATGGTAACAGAATTACTGTATAATGAGGAACTGTGAATAACACATATTCTCAGCATTGCAAAGATCCAAGACCATCCCAAACTTCTGATGATAAAGCTTACTATCTGCCTCCAATTTTTCACTTTTTCACTAATTTTTCACTTTCTTTTTTGCTTTTTTTCAAGTCTTCTTATACTAAATGACTAATATGGAAATGTTATACATGATTACACATGCATAATCTATGTCTGTTTGCCAAGTGTCTCTGATGGGGGAACGGTGGGATTTGAAATTTAAAAAAAATTAAGTTAAAAATTATTTTAAATTTAATTTGGAGAAACAAAATAATGGTTTTAAAATAATGTTTTGAAAACTGATATTAATTAAGACCTTTGGGTGTTTTTAATGACAAAAAAAGTCAGAAAGCAATTGGAAATTTTCCTTCCAATTATCTGTTGCCAACTTACAAAATATGACACCAGAATTTATTCTCTTCTACCCAATGAATTGAACACAATGAAATTCTAAGAATGGTAGGGTATGACAGGAGCAAATATATAATCACAAAATAAGAAAAAGCAGTAGTTTGAAGGAGAGAAAGATTTGGAATCTGGAGACCAGAATGCAAATCATTAATTGTCTATCTTTGGGAAGCCTCAGTACCCTTTCTGAGCCTCAGTTAACTTTTCTGAAAAAAAAAAAAAAAAAAAAAAAACCATAATAAAGCTTATACAATATTATTCTTGATAGTAAGTTATTGAATCAAACATCATTCTTAATTATATATTCAGTCATAAGCAATCATAAATTCTCACTAAGCAAGTCATCTGTAATGATCAGATGTGGAAATAAAAATGATTTGGAAATAAGATTTAGGGGATAATGTCCTTTTTTTAAAGTCAAACTTCTCTTATTTAGCATGACTAGTATTCAACAGAGTTGGACCCTAGTTCTAGGTATTTTGAATCCTAGATTAAATGTCTTTTATTCTATAGATTTCTTCGATGGATTATTATTTTTATGATAATAAATTTTTATTTTTCAAATTACATGCAAAAATAGTTTTCAACATTCACCCCTGCAAAATCTTGTGTCTCAATTTTTTCTCCCTCTCATCCCCTACACAGCAAACAATCCAATATAGGTTAAACATGTACAATTCTTTTATGCATATTTCCATATTTATCATGCTACACAAGAAAAATTAGATCAAAAAGGAAAAAATGAGAAAGGAAAAGTATACAAGCAAACAACAACAACAAAAATGAAAATACTGTGTTGTGATGTACATTCAGTCCCTATAGTCCTCTCTTTGGATGCAGATAGCTCTCTCCATCACAAATCTATTGGAATTACCCTGAATCACCTCCTTGTCAAAAAGAGCCAAATCCATCACAGCTGATCATCACATAATCTTGTTGCTGTGTATAATGTTCTTTTGGTTCTATTCATTCATTTAGTATCAGTTCATGTAAGTCTCTCCAGGTCTTTCTAAAATCATCCTGTTACTTACAAAACAATAATATTACATTACATTCATATACCATAACTTGTTCAGGCATTCCCCAACTGATGGGGCATCCAGCTCCTTGACACTACAAAAAGAGATACTATAAACATTTTTCACATGTGGGTCCTTTTCCCTTTTTCATGATCTCTTTGGGGATTCAGACCCAATAGAGACATTGCTGGATCAAAGGGTTCGATAACCCTTTGGGCATAATTCCAAATTGTTCTCTAAAATGGTTTCTTCCATGGGTTCTTACCAGGCCTTTTATTTGGAGAAAATATATACCTCTGCATTAAAAGTATAAGAAACCAATAGTTGAACTGCTACAATATTGTTAAGTCCAACATTTATAAATACATGTGAAACTATATATATATATATATATATATATATATATATATATATATATATATATATATATATATATATATATATATATATATATATATATATATATATATATTACGAATACAAGTGGCCAAAATAATTTTAACTGAAATGTAGAGTTCTAGTGGAAAAAGGAAGAATTTGTGGACTTATAGAACCCTTGCTTAAGATTCAATGATTTCAACTTTCGGCCAAGATGGCACTGTGGAGGCAAACAGCTGCTTGAGCTCCATGTTTTCTCTCAGGACTTACTTCATGATGAGCCTAGGAGTTAATGCTTGACCGGAAAAAAAATAGAACAAGCTATTAACCAACTCCTTAAGAAAACATCCCCAGGACCAGATGGATTTACATGTGAATTCTACCAAACATTTAAAGAACAACTAACTTTAATGCTATATAAACTATTTGAAAAAATAGGGATTGAAGGAGTCCTACCAAATTCCTTTTATGACACAGACATGGTACTGATACCTAAACCAGGTAGACTGAAAACAGAGAAAGAAAATTATAGACCAATCTCCTAATAAATATTGATGCTAAAATATTAAATAAAATATTAGCAAAAAGACTACAAAAAATCATCCCCAGGATAATACACTATGACCAAATGGGATTTATACCAGGAATACAGGGCTGGTTCAATATTAGGAAAACTATTAGCATAACCGACCATATCAATAACCAAATTAACAAAAACCATATAATCATCTCAATAGATGCAGAAAAAGCATTTTATAAAATCCAACATCCATTCCTACTAAAAACACTTGAGAGTATAGGAATAAATGGACTATTCCTTAAAATAATCAGGAGCATATATTTAAAACTGTCAGTAAACACCATATGTAATGGCAACAAACTGGAACCTTTCCCAGTAAGATCAGCAGTGAAACAAGATTGCCCACTATCACCATTACTATTCAATATAGTACTAGAAACGCTAGCCTCGGCAATAAGAGCTGAGAAAGAGATTCAAGGAATTAGAGTAGGAAATGAGGAAATCAAACTATCACTCTTTGCAGATGACATTATGGTATATTTAGAGAACCCCAAAGACTCTGCTAAAAAGGTATTAGAAATAATTCAGAACTTTAGCAAAGTTGCAGGATACAAAATAAATCCACATAAATTCTCAGCATTTTTATACATTACCAACACAATCCAACAGCAAGAAATACAAAGAGAAATTCCATTCAAAATAATGGTCGATAGTATAAAATATTTGGGAATATATCTACCAAAGGAAAGTCAGGAATTATATGGGCAAAATTACAAAACACTTGCCACAAAAATAAAGTCAGATTTAAATAATTGGAAAGACATTAAGTGCTCTTGGATAGGCCGAGGGAATATAATAAAGATGACAATACTCCCCAAACTAATCTATTTATTTAGTGCTATACCAATCAGACTCCCAAGAAACTATTTTAATGACCTAGAAAAAATAACAACAAAATTCATATGGAAGAACAAAAGGTTGAGAATTTCAAGGGAAGTAATGAAAAAAAAAAGTCAGATGAAGGTGGTCTAGTTATACCTGATCTAGAACTGTATTATAAAGCAGCAGTCACCAAAACCATTTGGTATTAGCTAAGAAATAGACTTGTTGATGAGTGGAATAGGTTAGGTTCACAGGGCAAGATAGTGAATAAAAATAGCAATCTAGTGTTTGGCAAACTCCAAAATCCCAACTTTTGGGATAAGAATTCATTATTTGACAAAAACTGCTGGGAAAACTGGAAATTAGTATGGCAGAAACTAGGCATGGACCCATATTTAATACCACACTAAGATAAGATCAAAATGGGTCCAAGATTTTGGCATAAAGAACGAGATCATAAATAAATTAGAGGAACATAGGATAGTTTACCTCTCAGACTTGTGGAGGAGGAAGGAATTTGTGTCCAAAGGAGAACTAGAGACCATTATTGATCACAAAATAGAAAAATTTGATTACATCAAATTAAAAAGCTTTTATACAAACAAAACTAATGCAAACAAGATTAGAAGGGAAGTAACAAATTGGGAAAACATTTTTACAGTTAAAGCTTCTGATAAAGGCCTCATCTCCAAAATATACAGAGAATTGACTCTATAAGAAATCAAGCCATTCTCCAATTGATAAATGGTCAAAGGATATGAACAGACAATTTTCAGATGATGAAATTAAAACTATTTCCACTCATATGAAAGAGTGTTCCAAATCACTATTGATCAGAGAAATGCAAATTAAGACAACTCTGAAATATCATTACACACCTGTCAGATTGGCTAAGATGACAGGAACAAATAACGATGAATGTTGGAGGGGCTGTGGGAAAACTGGGACACTGATGCATTGTTGGTGGAGTTGTGAAAGAATCCAGCCATTCTGGAGAGCAATCTGGAATTATGCCCAAAAAGTTATCAAAATGTGCATACCCTTTGACCCAGCAGTGCTACAACTGGGCTTATATCCCAAGGAAATATTGAAGAAGGGAAAGGGACCTGTATGTGCCAAAATGTTTGTGGCAGCCCTTTTTGTAATGGCTAGAAACTGGAAAATGAACGGATGCCCATCAATTGGAAAATGGTTGGGTAAATTATGGTATATGAAGGTTATGGAATATTATTGCTCTGTAAGAAATGACCAGCAGGATGAATACAGAGAGGCTTGGAGAAACTTACATCAACTGATGCTGAGTGAAACGAGCAGAACCAGGAGATCATTATACACTTCAACAACAATACTATATGAGGATGTATTCTGATGGAAGTGGATATCTTCAACATAGAGAAGAGCTAATCCAATTCCAATTCCAATTGATCAATGATGGACAGAATCAGCTACACCCAGAAAAGGAACACTGGGAAATGAGTATAAACTGTTAGCATTTTTGTGTTTCTTCCCAGATTATTTTTACTTTCCGAATCCAATTCATCTTTTGCAACAACAACAAAAAAATTTAGTTCTGCACACACACACACACACACACACACACACACACACACATATATATATATATATATATATATATATATATATATATATATATATATATATATATATATTGTACCTAGGATATACTATAAGATATTTAATATGTATGGGAATGCCTGCCATCTAGGGGAGGGGGTGGAGGGAAGGAGGGGAAAAATTAGGAACAGAAGAGAGTACAAGGGTCATGTTGTAAAAAAAATATTACCTAAGCATATGTACTGTCAAAAAATGTTATAATTATAAATTTAATTTAAAAAATTTAATTCAAGACTACATTTATACCTATTAAATACCATCTTATTCACTTCAAAAAAATATTCAATGATTTCAGTGAGATCACTACCCTTGCCTTCCAGTAACTGTTCATTTCTCATTACTCTTTCCATGACCATCCTCCTGCCATTTCTAAATTTTTATTTCACATAAAACAAGAGGAATGGGTTGGGTGACCTTTAAGTTTTCTTAGAGATGCAATGCACAAAGCTACTATTATCTTCATTCTGCTTCATTTATTTATAGGAAATGTTTTATTGACTTCAAAAATATAAAGAAAGGTCTCCAAGAAGAGGTCTCTGTATAGATCTTTTACTTATATTTAAAGCAATGCTTGTCATAAACCCCTATGAAGTCAAGTAACTGAATGTGGGGGTCATAAAATTATCATTTCTTATCAGTAAATGTTTGATTTGTATACCTATTTTATATACATATATACCAAAACCCGTGTAAAAACTTCTCAGGTGAAAAGGGGTCACAAGTAAAAAAAGTTTAAGAAGTCTTGATTTAAAGAATAAAGAAGCAACTAAGTGGAGCAATGAATAGCACACTCATCTTCCTAAATTTTAATCTAGCTTCAGACGCTTACTAGTAGTGTGGTCTTGGGTAAGTCACTTAACTCTGCCTCAGTTTCCTTATCTATAAAATGAGCTGGAGAAGGAAATAGCAAAAATTCTAGTATCTTTGCCAACAAAACTCCAAATGGGATCACAAAGAGTTTGACATGGTTGAAACAACCTAACAATAACAGCAAAGCATAATGAGTGCCACGGGAGAACATAGCCAGACTCTAAGTCAGAAAGATCTGAGTTCAAGTTGTTCATCTGACACATATTAATGGTGTGACCCTCTGCAAATGATGTAACTTCTCAGTAACTCCAAGCAACACTCAAAGATTATAAATAGCCAACCATATATATATATATATATATATATATATATATATATATATATATATATATATATATATATATATATATATATATATATATATATATATATATATAAATGTATGAATGAGAGAGAGAGATTTCCTTACCAATAAGAAATTCCTGGTATCATTGAAATCAAGAATCTACAAATCTAATTTGGGAGAAAATCCAAATTACATTTCTTTTATCTCAGCAAAGAGGAAGAACAAAATTTTAGAAGAATTCATTTTGATAACATGATAGATAGCTCTCTGAAGAATTCTGAAACTTCAAAGACCCAGAAGACAGCTAAAAATACACACCAGCCTTCACTCCTGATGCCCACAGTGACAATAATAGAAAAAGATGAAGAGAATCAGTTTTAGGTTGGCTACAAGCATTCAATTAACTATTAATAATCGAAGATTTTTGTATCAATGACCTAACTCAATACCTTCATAGAGAAATTGAACCACACCCATTCTTGACATTATCATTGTAAATGAAACTAGAAGACATAGAGAAGTTTCCAGTTTCCTGTAGTAACTCTACAGAAATAAGAAATTTCTCTAACCACATCTCAGTAACCACAGCATTGGTATCTGTTCAATTTTAACAATTCTGAATTCCCTTGAGACAAAACTTGAGAACCATTTTAATTTAATCTTTAAAAGAAGAAATGAAGAGAAAGCAAGACATGAATGATGTACCAGCTCAAAATCTCCAGGATGTGTGAGTCACATCTAACAGCCCATGGGGTAAGCTCTCCCTGGTAATAGAGTCACATGAGCAGGAAATATGATGTGCAACTTTCTTCATTTGTTTTCCTGTCATTCCATTCAGGCAAAGTTATGTCAGAACTTTGAAAATGTTTGAAAAAACTCTAAATTAATCAAGTGCTCTTGAGAAAATTTCACTTCATCAGGTAGGTGGAAATCTTCCCTCAAAGAGGGACTACTATAAATATCTTGGGTATTCTTGAATTTCATAAAAAGGGGAAAAGGAGAGTTTATGTGTTTTCCCCATTTGTTTCTAAAGTCTTCTTCCTTTAATATCAATATGTATCTCATATTTATACACAAACAGTTCCTCAGAATCAGAGACATAGCCTGGTATAGTTGGTAGAAAGCTTACCTTTAAGTCAAGGAGTAGGTTCATGTTCTGTCTATTGGCACCATGATTTTTGGGTGTTTCATTATATATATTATTGACCTCTCAGTATCCTAGACAACTTTGTAAAACTAAAAATTAAGAGGAGTTACTGATCTATTTCAATGAATGGAATTTCCAATAAAGAAGTTCCCCATACAAGTACACACACACACACACACACACACACACACACACACACACACACACAAACACACCACATACCCCAGAATAACAAAATAATATAAAATCCAAACCATAATTAAAGTATACAATCTACATATAATATATTTTTATGATTCCTATGTTTAAAAACTAGTACCAATATACTCCCATGTGGAATAAAATTTTAAGGGATTTGAATTTGAGATTTTCCTGGTCAGAACTCACATAAAACTGTTACCACCCTATAACACATTTATCACTTATTTTGTGATGTATTCCCCAGACTTGGGCAGGGACACAAAGCTAGTAAGTAACTGAGGTTATGTTTCCTGACTCCAGGGCCAGCACTCTATCAACTGTCTCACCTAGCTGCTTCAGTAAGAAGGGAAGGGATTGTATATTATCTAAATATTACAAAATTTTCAAAATAAAAATTGGTTGAATTGAATAAACGGTGATTAATATCAATCCTTACAACTGAAAAAAATGGTACATAGAACAAATAAAGACCCTATGACATACACTAAATGCAAACAATACGTGAAAGATTGCCATAATTGATGTAGGCAGATCCAATCAGCCCCTTGAGCCAGAATGAGATGGGGAAATAGGCAGATAGAGACCACTTGAATGACAAATAACTGTCACTAGATAGAAGCAGGTCTTGTTTCCAAGAAATCCTAGCAATTACAGCTTTTAAGTTTACCTAAATTACTCATGACTGTTACTCCTGTGACTATTCAGATTTGTTCACCCTATCTTGATCCCTTTTTCTAACCTTAGTATAAAATCCCACCACCTTCTACTTTCTACCTTCCACACTACTGACAACCAGTCAGGCATCTATAATTATACCCATTAAGTATTTTAAGTATTTTATTTAATACAAATCCAAATTTAAATTCCACAATTTTTTTTCTCAAGCCACTCTATAAATACTTCCTGTAACACCAGAGTTTCTGAAAATAAAAGAATGAAAAATCATTTGTTACATGCTTACTAAACACACACACACATACATACATATATATATATATATATATATATATATATATATATATTTATTTATTTATTTATTTGTTAGTTTGTTTATTTATTCATTCATTTATATGTACTCTACCCTGCACTAAGAAGGTTTCCTGCATTTCCTGGGAGAATCATTTCCATTTCTTGCACCAAGCCAAGGTGAGGGCATGGCAGTTCTGGTAGTTGTGCTGAAATGAGGTATGGCATCTCTTTTTCCCGAAATCTGAAACTGATAAATTTAAAATATATAGTGGTCTTGCTTCTGATCCAGCCACCACAGTCATTACCCACATGACTAACTAACCCCTATTTCAGAAGTTCTTAATGTAGTAGTTGATGAAGCCAATGGAGCCCCTCTAAAATTGTTGTTAAATACATTAAATAAAATGTATAGACTTACAAAAGAAAGCAATGATAGTGAAATATAGTTAACAAAGGAGTTTTACAAAATGGGCTCCAGGTTAAGACCACTCCCCTAATGGGGATAGTGCCCTTGACACTATTCACAAACTGCTACTCTTAGAACAGGCAAATTAGCCTACCTATTATAGCAAGGTTCCCCTGAGAAAGGGACAAGAAGGGGAATGTGCAATTCAAGTTGAACCACTGTCCTTACATGTACTATCATTTTTCTGCAGACTGCAGTGGACATAATCCAAGATCCAAAGCCTCTGAGAATAGCAGCACCTTCAAATCCTTGACCTCACTTCCAACCCAGACATCATTTAAAGCCATCACCTAAAGCAAAGCTTCTTAAACTGGGGGTCTTAAACTGTAGCTGAATGTGGGCGTTACAAAAAAAATTTGGCAACAATAAAAGGCATCAAATATTCCACCAAGATTTAATTCATATACAAATAAATAAGCATATCCATCTGATTGCTATGCTTTCATCCTTAATAAATGGTAAATTAATATGTATACTAAAATTGTTTAAAAATTAATTTCTTTATGATTTATTATCACTAAATATTTGATTTGGATTCCTATTTACTTGGATACCTATATACTCGGGTCACATAAAAATTTCTTGGGTGAAAAGGGGTCATGAGCAGAAAAATTTTAAGATGCCCTGATCAACACATGGCTCAGTGACCAGCTGTCTCTACCCATTGCCACACATAGAGCAAGCAAACTAACCTAGCTGAAGTAACCAGGTATCCTGGAGAGTCCTATGTTAGAGTACACAGCCACAATCTCAACTACTACTACCTTCTCTCAGACACAGTCAAGCCCAAGGTCCCCATGAATAACAGTACCTAAGTAACAGAACTGTTCCAAGCCCAGCTCCGCCACAATCATCATGTAGAGAAACAACCTTTGGGATTATGCCAACTGGCAACTACTTCTGCAGATTCTGCAGTCCCTGCCTAGTCCAGAAAAGAGTGTTACCCACCGAAGTCCTTAGCACTGTCAGATAGTTAATCATTAGAGAAGAATGTGATTTTATCAGTGAAAATAACATTTTGAAAAGATGTGTTACCATCTGCTTTTTCACCATACCCCAAGGACTGTCAGGCCTTTCCATCTGACTTGCCACTAAAACTTCCTACATGTGTGGGCTCCCTCTATTAATCAAATGAGATAATATTTGTAAAACTCTTAGAACAATGCCTGGTACAAAATAGATACTATATAAATGCTAGTTATTGTTATTGCTATTATCATTACTAGAATGTGGAATCCTTGAAAACAGGAGATGAATTGCTTTCCTATTTGCATCTTCAATCCTTATCATAGAATTTAATATAGTAATCACATAACAAATGATTTTTCACTTATTTATTTTTCAGAAACTGTAGTATTACAGGAAATATTTATAGAGTGGCTTGAGAAAGAAATTTTTTGTAGAACTTTAATTTGGACTTCCATGCAAATTGGGCATAGTAGATTTGCTATTGGCCTGATACCACAATCCATGGACCATTGGGCCTGCCTTTCTGCATTGCAGTGGAATATTCCTAGGGGTGCTGTCTCTCCCTATTTGAATATGAGCTCACAATATCACAAAACTATGATAAAAGTTGTCAAAAGTACTTATTAAACAAACAAACAACAACAACAAAACAATTTCATGGAACAAGATGAGAGAAGCATGGTTAGACACAGTTGGCCTGAATAAGGATCTTAGAGCTGTGGTGAATTACAAGATGAGTTAGCAGTTGATGTGACAACCAGAATAATCAAATTCATTCTTTAACTGCATTAAGAAAACTATTGTTACTAGGAAACAGGAAGTGATAATCCCCCTGTACTCCCTCCTTATTAGATCTCACATGAATACTGTGTATAATTTAAGAAGAATATAGATTAGCTAGGGAATTTCCAGCGTTAATAGGGGTGTAGGTATATGTCATATGAGAACTGGTTAAGGGAACCATTTAGCCTGGAGAAAAAAAAATCAGAAGGGACATCACAGCTGTCTTCAACTTAGTCATCTGGAAGATTTATTTTGTTTGATTTCAGAAGCCAGGGGCAGAAGTTACAAAAAGTCCCACTTTGAAAAACTCCCTATCAATTAGAGCAGCCTAAAAGTAAGTGGAATGACTTGTCTTGAAAGATGGTAGGTTCCCTTTCACTAAAAGGTAATCAGAAGCTAGATAACACTTGTGCTCAATGTTATAATGGGGATTCATTTTGTACATAAGTTGGACTAGATACTGACTATGATTTTCTGAACTCACTTGTTGTATAGTCACTTTCCAATCACATCCAATTCTTGATGACCTCTTTTGGGATTTTCTTGGCAAAGATACTGAAGTGATTTGCCATTTCCTTTTCCAGATCATTTTATAGATGAAAAAACTGGGGCAAACAGGGTTAAGTGACTTATCCAAGGTCCCACAACTAATAAATGTCTGAGGCCAGATTTAAACTCACGAAGATGAGTCTCCCTGGACTCCAGGTACATTGGTCTATCTACTGCCTGTCCCCTGTATTATAAAGCTGAATTCAGTGGATGTTTAAAAAAAGGTTACATTGGGACAAAGGTTACATAAGATCCCTCCTAGGGCTTACTTTCAATTCTGACAGTAGAAAAAAAAAAATCATTACATAGCCTAAAAATGGAATCAATTAAAATTCTATATTTATATTTGTTCCTATCAAATATTACTACATTTTACAGATATATAAATAACTATATATTTTTCCTCTTCTCAAAAACTTGCCAGACTAATTATTCATTTGAACAAGGGAAGAATGGACTACACATTGTGACTTTGGGAAGAGCAAAGCAGAAAGAGAGCCACAAATTTCATATACCCACAGTGGAAAACTTGATTTGATAGACATATAAACAGACAGAAACAGAGACAGAACGATAAAGAGAAAAAGAGAGACAGAGACAGAGACAAAGTTCAAGAGAGAACTTAAAAGTCAAATCACAATGGGCAAAAAAGTCTTGCCAGGTTTTTCCTAGGGATCTTCAGTAGTTAAATAAACACTTTGTATCCTTATGCTGCTTCATCTTTTAAATCCTAAGTATTTTCATAGTGAAAACAGACAATGGCCATTTTAAGTTAATAGCTCCATGAGGGGCTACATATCAACACTTACACCAATGCAGATTTAAGTGAATTTTGCCATTCCCTAAAGAATGAGATCATTAACAAAATATCTCTTAAAAAACAAATAACTAGGATTTTTAAAGGAAGAAATTAAAGCATATAGAGAGTTTGAGAGAGAAAAGCAGTGGCATTTTAAACAGATGGGGTAGTCTTGGTTTTGACACTTAGTATCTATGTGAATTTTAGACGCCATTTACCTGTCTAGCTCTAAATTTATGGCCTTACAATCAATTATCCTATGAAATGACCATAATCTTAACTTATAAGTTATAGTTTTCTATATGTCTTCTTAAAATTTCCTTCCAAGCAATGCAATGTTTAGGAGCTATATCTAACCATATCTATTATATACTGTTGGATTTTTAAAATTTCTAATAGTATTTTATTTTTCTAAATACATGCAAACATTCACCTTTGCAAAAACTTGTGTTTCAAATTTTTCTTCCACTCCTCCCTCCTTTCCCCTCCCCAAGACAGCAAGCAATTCAATACAGAGTAAACGTGTGCAATTCTTCTAAACATATTTTTATATTTGTCATGCTTTTGCAAGAAAAATCAGATCAAAAGGGGAAAATATGATAAAGAAAAAAAACACCAATCAAAAAGGTGAAAACACTCTACTTTGATCCAAATGGAGTTCTCTCTCTCTTAATGCATGCTCTTTCCATTACAAGTCTTTGAATTGCTTCAAATCACCTCTGTTGAAAAGAGCCAATCATCATAGCTGATAATCTTTACATTATTGCTGTTCAATCATCAGTCATGTCTGAAAAGTCATGATTCCAATTGGGATTTTCTTCACAAAGACCCTTGTCATTTCTTTCTCCAGCTCATTTTATAGAGTAGAAAACTATGGCAAACAGGGTTAAGTGATTTGTCCAGGATCATAAATCTAGTAAGTGTCTTAAGGTCAAATTTGAACTCAGGTTTTCCTGACTCCAGGCTCAGGACTTTTTTCACTGAACCATCTAGCTTCTGCCCACTATAATAAATTACATAGCAATTAATCAATAAGCTATGGTTATAAGCACTGTGCTATATTTCAGGGATAGAAAGAAAATAATGCTAGGCCTTCAAGAAGCTTGCACTCTATGATGATAGACAATACAAACACATAAATGCATACAAGATCATTTTCAAGGTCATTTTGGTGAAGTGGAATATGTGGGGGTTGGGACAGGGAGTACCAAGAAAGATATCATGCTGCTTGAAATGAATTTTGAAGAAAACTTGGGATTCTAAAAGGCATAATTGGAAGAAATAAATGCATTCCAGGCACTAACTTGTGTAAAGGAATAGAGATAGGAAATGAGAAATGTTAGGAAAAACAGGGCCAGTTTAGTTGGCCTAAAAACTGAATCCATAAAAGTGACTAATGTATTAGAAATCTTCAAAAATAAAGTGGATGAGAGGTTTTGAATTCCAAAAAGAGTAATTTGTATTTTATTCTAAAGCAGGAGTTCTGGACTGTTTTTGTGCCATGAACCCTTCTATCAATCTGGAGAAGCTTAGAGAATTCTACTCAGAACATTTGTTGCCTATACTGATAATAGAAAGAAATCTTAAATGTCAGCTGGAAGTTAGTGAAAATAAAGATTATAATTTCTTCTCATCCATGCTCATGGACCTCCTGAAACTTATTTATAGACCCATTAGGAATCTATAGCCGCCAGGGTTGACAATCTCTATCCTATGGGTAATGGAGAACCTCTGAAGTTTATTGCAGAAAATGATAGGTTAGATCTAGGTTTAGGAAAATCATTTTGACAGCTGAGTAAAAGATAGATGGGCCAGAGCAGAGGGAGGGATGAGAAGTAAGGAGATACATCATAAGTTTATTAGAATATTTCAGACAAAGAGGGAAGAGGGACAGAAATAGGGTAGAGGACACATGAGTGGAAAGAAGGGCCCTAATAATTCACATTTAGATGGTGCTTCATGGTTATATAATACTTTATAAATGTACTGTGTCTTTTTCTCATAAATATCCTAATGTGATGGATGGTTTAAGTATCACTGGTCCCCATTTTACAGAGGGACTGAAACAGTTAAATCATTTACCTCAATATCACACAATTCAAAGGACCCAGAGTTCCATCTAGGTTTTCTAATTATAAACCCTCTTCTTTCCACTACACAAGAAATCAATAGCTAAAATGTCCATATGTAGAAAAGAGGAAATTATTGAACTACAACTACAAGGAAGGCCAATTTGCAATGTCAGCAAGATATCACAATAAAGAATATAAATAAAAACAACTTTACCAATTACAATTGGAGTAAAAAAGACCTAAGTTCAAATCTTGTCCCAGACACTTACTAGCTGTGTGACCCTGAGTAAATCACTTAATCTCTCTTTGCTTCAGTTTCCTCATCCCTAAGATGGGAATAGTGATAATATTTTCCTCACAGGATTATTATAAGGGTCAAATAAATTAATTTCTGTAAAACCCTAGGCAAAACTTAAATTATAAAATAAATATGATTATTAGCTATTATTATTTTATCCTCTAGTTATTCACAAGGAGCTATATCAAAGAATGAACAATGGGATGTCAAACACCTTTAGTGTAGGGAACAGTTGAATTAATCCTTCAGGATACATTCTTCCTGATGACTTAAGTGACCATTACAGACATACAGTTCTCCCATAGTCTGTCAAAGGAATCTCAGATGGCTTCAAGTGGTATTTGAACTGAAACTATTCTGTCCTTCCAGTTCCCCATTTGGTTGATTTTATTAGAGAGATCTAAAGTAGCAATGTCTAGAAACTCTCCTGTACTATATGTCTTATTACTCTAAAGAAGTCCACCAAAGAAAAGGGATGCTATGGAGATGGATGAAGATGTTCAACAGATGGAACTTTAAAACTCAGTTTGCTTACTAACAGTATGACATTAGCCAAATCATTTAGTCTCCCTGAGCCTCAATTTCCTCATCTGTAAAATGAGGAATACTAGAGTAGAAAACCTTTGAAGTTGCTTCAAATCTCTAGTTCTATGATCCTATGAGTCAATCACTGAATTCAATCCAGAGGAAAGCCTCATGGCAATACTCCAAGTCCATGTAATGACAGCCGTGTATTGTTTCTTGTACTTGTTTGGGTGCATGCCATTCTCTCCAACTACACACTTCCTGCTTCTAATCCCATGCAGGTGAGGTCAGTTACTAACCCAACAACATCCCTTTGGCTGATCATACTGCAAAATATGTCCTCTCTTCCATGCTTTATTCCTACCCCCTCTCCTCTACTGGCTAATTAGTTTTTCTAATCCTTCAGATGTACATAACACTAAGGAAGAGGAAAAGATCTCTTTCTTTTCAGACATACTGCTCATGGAAAAACATGGAAACACACACACACAGAGAAAACAAAGGCCATAGGTTTGACTTTATGTTTTTTTATTCAAAAAACCATCTTACCCATCAAAAAATTATTTACAGATATTAATTCTCTTTCCCTATTTCTCTTCCTTCAAATCCAGAAAGAGGAATTTATATGTTCATAAGTGTCCTGATTGAATGCCACCCATGTCTTATACAAACAAGAAAAGAATAAAACACTCTTTTATGTTAGAGATCTCTAGACAGAGGTGGATATTAACTGCCCCAAATGGATAGCTCCAAAAGAGCTGTAATACTATAAGTATAAGCATTCATTCCTCCATTCAACAAATATTTAAAATTAGCACTATGTGCTAGTTAACATTTATATTTTATTTTAGGTTGTCAAGACGCTTTGCAAAATACACTATCTCATTCTATCCTAATAACAATCATGAGGCAACTACTACTGTTATCCCCATTTTACAGATGAGGCAACTAAGAGAGAGGTTAAGTGATTCTAAAGTCATATAGTGTCAGAGGTCATCAGAAAGACATATGTCTTCCTGAATATAAAGTCAATATTGTACCACTCAGATAAAGTAATTTTTTTTTAAATGAAGTTCCCAGGCAGGTTACAACTATCCCAGATAAGAATGTTAAAGTAAAAAATATAATACCCATAAAAGGAATTGGAATGAGCATTGATCTTAGAAGAAGAAAGACTTGGATTAATTTCCTAACTTTGATATTACTTGTGTGTTCTTGGATAACTGATTTAACTTTAATAATCAACTTCAATTTTTCATCTATAAAATAGGGATAATTATACTTGTACTATCTACCTCTCAGGGATGTTATGGATAAAATACTTTGTAAACCTAAAAGCACTTCAGTAATTTGAGTTGTTGTTATGATGATAACATAAAATTTCAGAATAAATGGCTGAATAACAACCAAAACTAAGTTATACAAAGGTTTATGAAATATATGCAAATTTTCTAATTAAGCTACATTGTCTATATTATATAGAAGAATGATAAAATAAATCCAATTTTGAAAAAAAGATGTCTAATACATAATAACAAAACAACCAAAAATTATTCATTCTCTCTCTCTCTCTCTCTCTCTCTCTCTCTCTCTCTCTCTCTCTCTCTCTCTCTCTCTCTCTTTCTCTCTCTTTACATATGTATATATATGTATATGTAACTATCAGATTTGGGAAATCCCAAAGATAGAGTCATTTCAGTCATTTCAATTATGTTTGACTCTTCATGACCCCATTTGGATTTTGTTGATAAGGTTAATAGATTAGTTTATCATTTCCTTCTCCAGCTTATGTTTTAATGATGAAGAAATTGAGGCAAACAGGATTAGGTGATATGTCCAGGGTCACACACCCAGTAAATATTTGAGGCCAGATTTGAACTCAGAAAAAAGAACTGTACTGACTTCAGGCCCAATACTCTATCCACTGTACCAATTAGCCAACTGTCTCAGTGGACCACTTTGATTTCACTAAATATTTGACAAAGTCACTCATAATACCCATATAGACAAGAGGGAATGATGTTGATTAGATGAGGGTATAGTTAGAGAGACACAGAACTGATCTAACAACTAGCTATATGGATGAATCAATATCAGCTTGGAAGTATAAAAACTATTTGCACATCAAACATGACTGCTAATTTGGAACTATGTCCAAACGGCTATTACACCGTGCATACTCTTTTGATCCAACAGTGTCTCTACTGGGTCTGTATCCCAAAGAGATCATAAAAAAGGGGAAAAGACTCACATGTGAAAAATGGTTTTAGCAGCCCTTTTTGTAGTGACAAGGAATTGGAAACTGAATGGATGTTCACCAGTTGGGGAATAGCTGAATAAGTGATGGTGTATGAATGTTATGGAATATTATTGTTCTTTAAGAAACAATCAGCAGGATAATTTCAGAAAGGCCTGGAGAGACTTCCATGAACTGATATTAAGTTATTAGAACCAAGAGAGCATTGTACATAGCAACAACAAGATTATGTGATGATCAATTCTGATGGACGTGGCTCTTTTCAACAATGAGGTGGTTTAGGCCAGTTCCAGATGGAGAGAGCCATCTGCATCGAGAGAGAGGACTGTGGGGACTGAATGTGGATCACAACATAGTATTTTGACCTTTTTTGTTGTTTGCTTGCTTTTTGTTTTCTTTTTCATTTTTTTCCTTTTTTGATCTAATTTTTCTTGTGCAGCATGTACATGAAATATGTATAGAATCATTGTACCTGTTTAACCTATATTAGATTATTTGCTATGTAGGGAAGGAGGTTGGCCGAAGGGAAGAAGAAAAAATTAGGAATATAAGGTTTGGCAAGAGTAAATGATGAAAACTATCTTTCCATGTATTTTGAAAATAAACAGCTATTATTTAAATATTTTTTAAAAGATGGCTACTAATGGGGCAGCTAGATGCCCCAGTAGATAGAATACTGATCCTGCAATCAAAGGACCTGAATTCAAATTTGGCCCCAGACACTTAACACTAGCTGTATGATTCTGAACAAGTCACTTTACCCCAAATACATCAAAAAAAGACTGCTGCCACTGTAAGGGAGAGTATTCATTGTAAAAGTAAAATCAGGAATTTCTCATAGATGATAAGATCCTCCAAATGCTGCAATTTCTATATAAGCATTGTGTTAGTCTCATTGAGTCCCAGATGATTGTATAACTTTTTAATTAGATACACAAATGCTCAAAAGAGTTGAGGTAACTATCTATTAAGGGGAAAAATAGTGGATAAAGAGTGGTTATTGTCCAGATTATTATGTATATTTGTATAGACAACATATGTCCCAATATATCTTAGATAGATACTACAAATAGAAAATGAACTTCTTCCAAATTTGAAGGAGCAGATTGGGCTTTATTATCTGAAATTGAGAATCAGGTTTGAAAAATCTGATTTGAATTTTGCTTCACACACTAAATTGGTTCTATCACCCACATACCAACCCTCAATTTCCTTTTCTAGAAAATGACAATAATATCTATAATACTTATCTTTATTATGATGATCCAATAAGAGCGTGCATGCACAGTGCTTTTCAAACCTTAAAGCATTTTATCAGTTATCATCCTGACAATTGCATGTCACAATAGTAAATGTCTCAAATTATAAACTCAAATAACCCAGAAAAAGTTCCATATTGCTCAATGTACTCTAAAAAAGTGAGATGGTCAATAATATTTATAAAAAACCTACTATATTCCAGGCACCATGCTAAGCACTAAGGATATAAAGGAAGGAAAAAGGCAGTTCCCTGCCCTCAAGGAGCTTATAATCTAAACGACATGCAACTGTACAAACAAGGTATATGCAGGAGAAATAAATGTATAACATTTTAGAACATTTTTCATAAAATTTTAATATAAGATAAATGTCCCAACACTTAAAGGATGAATCTGACCCTGGCCCCACTCTGGTCATTTTCATCACCTCCCATCTGGTTTATTGTAAAAATCTCTGGGTTGATCTCTCTCACTCCAATCTCTCCTCTCTCCAACCAGCTTCCTCTTAACTGTCAAACATCTTCTTAAAGCACACATCTGTCGGTTGACCACTTTTCAGTTGCTCTTTTTTTTCCAGAACCAAATATAAAATCTTTTGTATGTTATTTAAAGCCTGCCCCTTTCTATCTTCCCAGTAATACCATATCTTATTCTCCACTTTCTCTGAAATCCAGTGATTCTGGACTCATCATATTCTATGAAATGTGACAGGGGTCTGCTCCTCATACATACTCTGTCACTTCACTTTAGATATTTGTCACAAGTCCATTTCTACATAGAACCCACTCTCTTTCCATTTCCACCTATAATTTTTCCTAGGTTTCTTCAAGGCTTCAAGTTCCACCTTCTAAAAGGAGTCTCTCTCAATTCTCCTTAGTCTTACTGCCTTCCTCTTGAAATCATCTCAATTCATCTTATTTTTGCATAGCCATTAACAAGTTGTCTCCCATTAGAATGGGAGCTCTTTGAGAGCAGGGACCATTATTTGCCATTTCTTTGTACCACAGACCTTGGCACAATGCTTGGTATACAGAGGATGCTTAATGAATGTTTCCCAACCTTATTTAAATCTCAGCTATGCGAGAAAGTTTAGTCTAGCTGGAATGACTCCTTTCTGTAGTGTTCCACTTTACTGAAATTAAATTCTATTAATTTTAAAAGGTCAAAATAAAATGAGTTCTATAGTCACAAAGCTGAATGATGAGATAAGTCAAGAGAAAATATTTGAGCGCTCAGAAAGCATTTTCACAGAAGCCACAGTAAACAGAAACAGTGAAACTTCAGATTCCATTTTCACTTTCAGTTAAGATCAATAAGTAATAGTTACCATTTCCCACAATATCAAGGAAAGCGCTTTTGTTTCAAAAGACATAACCTCCAAGATACCATTTGTGTCCACAGATTCTGAAGTTCAAAGCCACCTGTCTTTATCTATATGGGACTGATGTACTATACAGGAGGACATATTTTAGTAACTGAAACTCCCCAAGATGATTAAAATTTCTACAAGACATAATTGACTTAATTTGGTGTGGGAAAGCTATGCTAAGAAATAGCATGGATAAGAATATTTTCTTCTAGTGATTTTAGAGGGAGCCTGGGAGTATATGGAAGCTGATAAGATCATGAAATAAAAGAGAATACCAAAAAACTTGTTGTATATTCATAGCTATTGGACAAGACATGGATTATGATCCAACAATAGAGAATGAGAGGCAAAGGAAGTTTTGGAATAACCCACCAAACTAGGAAGACTTCAGATACAGATGTTGTGATGACCTGGATGTATGTTTCGAGAGCACCAGTCTAGCTAAGTTCAGATAAGCTAGTCATAAGAATGGGCAGGGAAGGATGACTTTTCTAGTCTCAACAATTCATGATGGCCTCCTACTAAGTGATATCTAAGTTTTAAACTCTGTCACATGGGCACAGTACCCACATCAACAAAAAAAAATCAAATGTTCTCAAATACTCAAATAATTTTACCTCATATTTATATATGAAATAACATATGTGAAGAGCTTTGTAAACCTTAAATTGAGAAAAAGAGAGATGCTAGATATTGTACTATATAATATATATATTCTATATAGTATTGTATACTATATATATATATTGTTACTATATTGCTACTACTGCTATTGTATTATTTGAGAGATGGTACAGCATGATGAATAGAGTCAGTTAGCCAGTCAATTAGCATTTATTATGTATCTACTAAGGTCAAAAAACCTATTTTAATACTGAGGATGAAAAGAAAAAAGGGGGAAAAACAATCCCTTATCTCGAGGAACTTATAATCTAATGAAGGTGACAACATACAAAAAGAACCATACAAAAAAAAAAAAAGTATATATACAGGGTAAATTGGAGATAATGTCAACAGAAACATCCTGAAATTTAAGAGACGTAGAAAAGGTCCTATGCAGAAGGTAAAACTGAAGGATATCAGGGAACCCAGGAGGTAACCATAAGGAAAAAGAGCATTCCAGGTATGCGGGACAGCCGATTGAAATGTCCTGAGCCTGAAGATGAAATGTTGTATATCATTATTAAAGAGGCTGGAGCCACTGGATAAAGGGTGGATCTCAACTCAGACATCGTGCCTCTGATATATTTTAGCTGTAGGATTACAAATTAAAGAACGGTTGCAAGGAGCTCCTTACAAAGATAAAATCACAAATCTAAACTGCTATGCATTTTATATTATCAACTGTCTAGTAGTTTATGCAGATATGAGTAATTGATTTGTCATTTTAAAAAAGCTTACTAAGCATAGATTTTCAATAGTTTTTCTCCAATAATTCTAAGTACTCTTTACTGATTCCATGGTATGCATGTATAAATATGTTCTCATACATAAATGAAGAGTAATAATAATTCAGTTTATACAAAGTAAATAATAATTAATAAAATGTACACATCTTTGCATAAAATAATTATAATTTACTTTATTTAAAGACCTGGGTGAAACATTCCATATGATCATCCCTATCCTCAGTTTATATCAGAAAACAGAAACTTAGAAAAAAACAAGTGAGTTACTTATTTTCCCAGGGACTCACAGCTTATAAGGATTATAATCAAGATTTGAATTGAGTTATTCTCAAGGAGTCAGTGCTCCTTTCATGTCATCAAAAGATCCCTTTCAGGGTCACTTAAGTGATGCATCTGCTCTGGAGTCAGGAGAACCTGAGTTCAAATGTGACCTCCTATGCTTAATAATTTTGTGTCTGTGGGAAAGTCACGGCCCTGATTGCTTTAAAAAAAGTCATCTTTGAGAGTTGGGTGGTGTGTGTGTGTGTGTGTGTGTGTGTGTGTGTGTGTGTGTGTGTGTTATGGTCCAGATTTGTCCAACAAGAGAGAAAAGAAATACTGGCAAAGGTGAAGGGATGTTAAGAATAGGAGTATTTCTGAACCAGTGTAGCTATGTGCTTAGGTAACACATACAAATATACATACACACACACACACACACACACACACACACACACACACACAAGCAGAATCAAGAAAACAGGTAGTGAAAAGACCACTGACTTTAGAATCAGAAGCAGATTTTAGTTTTCAAGTCTTAGTTCTAATACCTAATATCTGAGTGAATCTGAGCAAGTCATTGAATTTCTAGGTACTTGAGTTTCCTGATACATACAACTCAGATAATAATGAACATCTATTTATTTCATCTAGTTGTTATGAGCAAAGTGTTCTGCAAAACTTGAAGCTTTATATAAAGTAAATTATAGTTATTATTTTGTAATGATAATGTGCACACATGTATATCATATCCCTCCTGAAATGAACATAGATTATTTAGAAATATTGAAGAAAATTGCTCTATCTGATGGGAATCTGGGCTTCTAATTCAGCAAACATTTACTGAGCATAAAATATAAGTTCTTGTGCTAAGAGTGGGGGACAGCCAGAATGAAAAATGACTCATTGCTTTGCCTCAAGGAGTTTACAATCTAGTGGGAAATGAGACACATACACCATGACATAATTTAAATTAGAGTGTGATTAAGTGCATAGGAGAGGTCATTAAGCAGCAGAAAGTTCTTTAGCTTCAATTCACCAACTGTGAATTGTATTCTCTGGAGATAACATGCTTATTAGAAGCAGAATAGGAAGATCAAAAAAATAGGAAAGAGCCCAATTATAGCTCTATAAGTTTGTGGACAAAGTTGATCTCTCACCACTTGCTAAAAGAACAATGTTTCCATAAGATAAATTAGCAGAGGACAATTAGAAATGCAATAAATGATCTAGGAAGAATAGTTAAAATGTAAATATACAGAATTAGATATATACCTACAAAATTATGTAAAAATTAATCTCTTCCTTAAAATGTATGGGTTGTACCTTCTAAAATAACCATTCCATGGTGGAATTATAAAAATATTGCGACTTGCAAAAATAGTCGAATTGGATAATGAAAATTTATTTTCCTTTTAAATCATTAAAATAGATTTAAAAGCAATTCTAAATACCAATGAAGATAGTCAAATAGGAAGGAAATGAAATTAATGAGGAGAGGGAAAGTTCAAGCCATCTTGGAACAGAGACAAAAAACAAAGATCATAGCAGAAGCAGAGGGAAGTAGAGAATAGGTTAAGAGAAGAAATTAGTCAATTAAATCACAAGAAGAGTAATTCAAGGACACTAAGGAAGCTGAAGAATTAGCCAAACTGGAAAGTCTATATAAGTACCCATTACCTCTGGCCAAGCTTTCAACTCCATCCTTGCTCCTAACTCTCCAAAGATCATCTTAGCTTCAAACTTTCCTGAAGCCAAAGCAACCTAAGCAAAGTTCCACCTTTTGGATTTCAAAATTTCTCCTTATCTTCACTTGTTCCTTTCTCAGGTACCTAACTTTATATTCATTTAACATTTATTCAGTATTTACTATTCTGGAACATTGTTTTGGAATCTGGGTGAAATATAAAAATCACATCATTTTTTGGTTTCTGGCCTCAAGGAGTCTACAATTTATACTTCATGGGAGTTCAGATAAGACCTAAATACAGATATTATGTCATTTTATCAAAAGTATATTTATGAAGTTTTAAATGCATTATGGGAGCATGCATCTAGAGATAGAAGGAATCTCATGGACCACCTAAGTCCAACCGCTTCATTTTACAAATATTGAAACCAAGATCTAGCAGTAAGATGAAATGACTGGCTTAAGGTCATTAGAACCGTAGCTCCAGATTCTGAAGCTATTCATCTTTCCTTTGTATCATGCTGTTGTATGTACAGTCATTCCTTTATGATGTATTCTTGCTATAAATTAAATTGTTATATAAGGACCAAGGATAAATATTTCAGAATGCCAGCTATAATTTGAAAGATCTTCAAGTAGTATGTGATGGTCTGTATATAGATTTACACGTAAAAAGTCTACATATAATATAACATAGTCTACATTTGGCCATTTATTTGGTATGTAGCAGAAAGGAATTTGGGTCATGTACACGTTGGTAGAACAATGGAGTTCTCATATTTTTGAGTTCAAATCCGGTCTCAGACACATACTAGTTGTATGATACTGGACAAGGCACTTAACCCTGTTTGTCTCAGTTTCATCATCTGTAAAATGAGCTGGAGAAGGAAATAGTAAACCACACTCCAGTATCTTTGCTAAGAAAACCCCAAATGGGGTCACAAAGAGTCAACCTTAACCGAAAAAAACAATTAAACCATAACAAATACATTGGATGAGATAGCTTCCAAGGTTCCTTCAACTCCTGAGATTCTGTGAATTTTTTTGGATGTCTCAAATTTTATAGGGTTTCATTTATGCCTGATCCAAAATGGTCTCAGCATTATCAAAAGCACAGATGAATCATAAATCATTACTTTCTAAGAAAGTCCACCTCAATTTTTAACAGTTTTGAATGTTAGTATTTCCTTTTTTGAGTTCCAAACCACACCTCTTTATCTCCCACATATTGCTATTATTCCTATCCTCTGGATCCAGGGGGGGAAAAAAAAATCTAATTCTGCTTTTGCCCTTGATGAAATCACCTCCCAACCCTTGAAGATAGCTAATATGCTGTCCCAAATCTTTTAATTCAGGCTAAACATCCCAAATTCCTTAACTAATCTTCATATGATATTGACTCCCCTCCTTTCATTATCCTTCCTAACATGTGATGTCCAGAAGTGAACAGAGTATTTGAGGATTCTGAGATTGTGTAGACTCAGTCCAAGTCCCTCCTGTTCTCCCCTCAGGGCATTTTAAAGTTACTGGACAGACATTTGTGTACTTTTCTTATCCCCATGTTATTCCGTGAGTTCCTCTAGGGCAGGAGCTATTGACTTCTTTCTAATTCACTGTAGGGATTGGCATAATACCTTATGTATAGTACCTGTCCAAATATTTTTTTGTTAATAAATCAACTAAATCCTCATTGGAAATTTTTCACATTAGTCCTATGAAAATAATCTGTTAATTTATAAAAACGAATAGAATCAAGCTTGCAAATGATTTTATTATGCTATTTCATTAAATGATTTTGCTGTGAGCTATTTATGTCTTCAGACTGAGTAGAGAAAAAGTAAACACACTGGTGAGAGTTCAAGAGTTATTGTTTTGTTTGGATGGGAATGCAATACTTTTAACCTGGAATGGCTGCTCTAAGGCCCTACTTTGGGGAGGTAGAAAGGTAATATGTGCCCAGATCTTTAGTTCAAAATAAATTTGGAGAAATTCACTGAATGAAGTTAATTTAAGCACATCTACCCAAAATTAGAAGCAACATGGTATAACCCTGAATATATAGAACAAATAGAGGGATCAGACTTAAAATTAGTAAGACAGAGATTCAAGATCTGCCTTAGCATGTTATCAGTAACATACTACATGTAGGACCTTCAGAAAGTAAACTGGAGAAACCTTTTACACACATACACACACTCACACATACACACTCACACACATACACACACCTCATTTATTAGGTTTAAATAAACACCAAAGTTACTAGGCTAAGAATTACATGGACATAATTATTTACGTTGTTTTAGTTCTGAAGAAGATCACAACCAGAGTAACTTCTAAACATCACTTTAACTGCTGACTTCTCAGTTCTGATCATATTCTCACCATTTAGTTTTCTCCAGATACCAATTACAGTCCCTTCTCAAGAATCCCCTTCATTCCCAAGGAAAAAAGTTTAAAGTTGTCTCCAGAAAAGAAATCATTTTTCTCTGTCTTCTCACACATTCTCTCAGTCACTTAACAGTCTCTCCTAAATGATAATTAGCTAAAAGGAACCCAAATTTAAGAATAACCTTAAGGACCAACTAGTGTCAATTGATAAAATGCAATTGTACATTCTAGACAAAGTAAAGTGAAAAATTTTATTTCAAAGTAAAATTATAATATATTGATGATTCTTTGTATTTAAAGTGCCTTTACATAGATAAAAAAACATAATTTTTAAAAGTTATTGTATCAACTGATGGAACAGATGTGCCTGATAGGTTTTTTTCTTTAAAAGATAAAAGAACAAAGCTGAGAAAGTCTCTGTAGAAAAAAGTAGAGAAGCTACTTCATATTGGTCTACATTTTTGTGTCCTATTACTATCATGGACTACCTTTTTGAATATCTAACATGTGGTTCATATGACAAAATTACATTTTCAGAATTAATTGGCCAAAACGTCCTTAAGAACTCTTTGCTCTTTGTCAGGAAATATAACTATGAAGATTATCCTTTCAATATTATTTAAAATTTGAAATAAAAGACTACTGGGGAAAAGTCCAGAGTTAAAATTCATATTGAAGGGGCAGCTAGGTGGCACAGTGGATAGAGCAGCCTTGAATTCAGGAGGACCAGAGTTCAAATCTGGTCTCAGACACTTAAGACTTTCCAGCTGTGTGACCCTGGGCAAGTCACTTAACCCCAGCCTCAGGGAAAAAAAAATCATATTGAAGAGGCTCAAATGGAACCTGGCTTGAAAATTTCAAATCAGGATTAAAAGAAGTGAAGGGATGCATTTAGGAAAGAATTACATAGGACATTCAATCTCTTTCTCTAAAAATGGAGTTGAGAGCTCTTCAGAGCTCTACTGCAGAACTCTCCAAACAAAAGCTGCATAGGTATTTGTCAAGGATTGACAAGAGATTTGCAGCAGTTATGATAATTTTTCAGATCTTTTATAACTCTGGCATTTCATGTTTCCATGATTTTAATTAGAGAGCAGACCAGAAATTAAACATTGGCCTCTATATAAAATAATGCTTCAATGACTAATTTGAAGATATACCCAGGATATTTGAATTGTTTTTTCTTTGTTTCTTGGAAAATGTTTCTCTTTGACCAGAGGATTTCAAAATTTGGCAATAATGTTCCTATGTGTTTTCCACAAAGGATCTCATTGAGGTGGTGATCAGTAGATTTTTTTTTCTATTTCTACTTTTTCTTCATGTTCTATCATTCCAAGACAATTTTCTTGGATTATTTTTTGTGTTATTGTGTCAAGATCACTTTTTTGGTCATAACTTTCAGGCAGTTCAATTATTTTTATATTTTCTCTTCTTGATTTGTTCTCCAGATCTGTCATTTTCTTTATGTTTCACATTCTATTTTATTTTTTTCATTCTTTATAATCTCTTTCGTTATTTCTTGCTCTCTGATAGCTTCACTGGCTTCCTCTTGCCTAATTTTCAGAGTTATTTTCATTTTTGAGACTATCTCCTTTTCAAGTTGGTTATCTTTTTTTTCATAATTGTCATTTTTTGGATGGATTTTATTTTGTTTTGTTTTTCCTCAATGTCTCTCATTTGAATTTTAAATTCTTTTTTGAGTTCTATAAATTCTCTCTGAGCAGAGAGTCATTTCACATTACTTTTTGGGGAAGAAGCTTTTTTTTTTTTTTTTATTTAAGTGTTCTCCTCTGAAGATAAGGTCTTCCCTTGTCTCATAGTATGTTTCTATGGTAGTTTCTAGGATTCTTTCTTCTTTGCCAATTCATTTTTTAAATAAAAGATATTAGTGTAAATACCTCTGATCCTGGAGTGGGGGCAGGTATGGTTCCCCTGGCTCCACTTCATCTCTCCCATCTCACTAAGAGCTCCACTCCTGCAAGTGCCCATAACCGCCCCTGCCCCACTGCTTCTGCATTCACCAGATGCCAGTTCCTTCTAGCCTAAGGCTGTGTCTCTACAGCATAACTGGGCCTGGAATTCCTAATCAGCTAAGGTTCACTCTGTTTTCCCAGGTTCAGGCCCTGACTCCACAAACAGTTCAGGAGGTGAAAGTTTCTGCTGAGGCTCCAGCCACACCCAGCTAGTCCCAGGGCTCCCCACTTGATGTTTCAGTAGAGCTCCCCAAGGTGTTTGCACTTCACATTCCATCCCTGCTCCCCAGTCTTTCTTTAGATCTTCTCAGGTTGTTAAGAAAAAATTCAAATACACTGGAATTGTATAAGGCTTATCAGCAGACACAATAAAAGACTACAGGTCCTGGAATCATATCTACCAACAATCAAAAGAATGTCTGTAGCCAAAAATATCATAACCAACAATTTTTTTTAAATAATATTGAACAAGAAAAAATGGACATTCAATGACCTTACAAGATTTTCAGGACTTTCTATCAACCAAACCTGAACTTAATAGAAAATTTAACATATAAGAGCCAATATAAAAAATCATTTTCAAGGAACTCAACATGGACAAATTGTTTATGATTTTTTAACATGAATATAATATTTAATGAATATAATATTTAATACTGACATCAACAATAGGGAAGTTCAAAAGAAAGATTGGGGCAGAGTTTGGGGTAAAAATAGTTATTATGCACACAAAAGAGAGCTCATAGTGCTGAAAACCTACTCACATCAGGAATGGGTCTCATACACAATACTACATATATACCATGAAAAGTATGGTATCCTCCAAAATCTATAAAGAAAATAAGGAGGGAGGGATGAGTGTTCCAGGAAGCAAAGGGTGTTGGAAGAAAGGGAAGGATCCATGGGTGAGGAGAGGTTAAGAAATAGCAAGGCAAGTTAGGAGCAGAATTAAAGCAAAGTCAGCAGAAATAGGAAAGATATGTGTGTATGTATGTGTGGGGATGTATGTGTGTATGTGTATGTATATATCTATATGTGTATATATAAATATATTCTTTTTTAACTATAGTCTGCTTGGGGAGTGGTGGGCGGAGGGAAAAGAGGGGAATGGAATAAAGTAAAAAAGGTGAGCAGCAGAGAACAAACAAATTGCAATTCATTCTTGATCTGGTCATTTGTTGTTATATATTTTGAATCCTCTCTGATGTTCTGCTGGGCACATATCAATGTTCTCTTTTGTTTTGTTTTATTTTGTTTACATTCCTTTTCTTTTTTTCTTTTTTTCTTATTTTTTTTTAAGTAAAACAATTTTTAAAAAGATATTCCCGGGACACAGAAACAAGGGTAAGGATTAGAAGGTAGCTAGATGGCTCAGCAGATAGAACTCAGGATTTGGACTCAGGAAGACCTGAATTTCCATTCCATCTCAAATACACAATTGTGTGACCTAGGTAAGTCACTCAAAATTTCTGGAACCCAATTTTCCTCATTTATATAATTAGGGGGTTGGACTCTATGACCTGTAAAATTCTTTCAAGTTCAATATCTACAATCTAATAAATCTGCCTATAAATCAGGTACACTTTACTTTTGTTGTTGTTTGTCTTGTTTTCAAAGAGGACCAGTATCATGACAGATGACAGATCAAGATTGACTTGTGCGTGAATTGTACTTAATTGAGGCAAGAGTTGCACAAAATCGTCAAAACTCACAGTCTCACTGTCTTCGAGTCACCAAAATCCAGGATGAAGGTGAAAGTTAAGATAGTTAACAGTGGTCTTTAATGTAATAGATGACCTTGGATGTCTGATTAAGCTCTAAGTGCTCCATAGAGTCTTCCTTAGCTACCTTCATTGGAACAAGTTGTTCTCATCCTCCCATTCCACTAAGAGAAATCTTCTACAAATATACTACTATCAGAAAAAAAAAGGAAGAAAATGCTAGAAAAACCAAGCTTATCCCTTAAGGGAGGGCAGAATCATTGATGAAAAGAGTGATGCTATCCATTGCTACAAATTTTTAGCTATACATACATACATTTAGACTTAAGTATAAAGATATATATCAAAGAAAATATAGTGTGTCATATCAGTATGAAGTCCCATACACTTCCTAGTTTGAAGAAAAAGATGAAGGTCTCCCAACAGAATAGGGGAAGATAATGAAAGATCAACATTCAGATAAGGTTTTTCTTGATGAAGTAAGATAATTCTTTGGAAGCCATCCAGTTTGAGCTGTATTTACCAAGAAAACTTAACTACTATTTCACTTGAAATAGATTCTGACTTGTTTGGTTAGGAATCAAGTCATTTCTAGTAGACTTACCCAGGGATGCTGAGAATTGGCACAAGCTTGGCAGAATAGACTTTGGGAAGGGATCCCTAAAATTTTCTATTGAGATTCTACTTTTTGGTGCTCTAAATCACTAATGATCAGAAAAATGTAAATTAAGATAACTCTAAGATACCACTATACACCTCTCAGATTGGCTAAGAGACAGGAAAAGATAATGACAAATGTTGGAGAGGATGTGGGAAAACTGAGACACTAATACAGTATTTTGTTGGTGGAGTTGTAAATGGATCCAGCCATTCTGGAGAACAATTTGGAACTACGCTCAAAAAGTTATCAAACTGTGCATACCCTTTGATCCAGCAGTGTCTCTATTGTCTTGTATCCCAAAGAAATCTTAAAGGAAGAAAAGGGACTTGTATGTGCAAGAATGTTTGTGGCAGCCCTTTTTGTAGTGGCCAGAAACTGGAAATTGAGTTAATGCCCATCAGTTGGAGAATGGCTGAATAATTATGGTATACAAATATTATAGAATATTATTGTTCTACAAGAAACAATCAGGAGGATAATTTTAGAGAGGCCTGGAGAGACTTACCTGAACTGATGCTAAGTGAAATGAGCAGAACCAGGAGATCATTGCACACAGAAACATCAATATTATACTATGATAAATTCTGATGAATGTAATTTTTTCCAACAATGAGATGATTGATGCCAGTTCCAAAGATCTTGTGATGAAAAGAATCATCTGCACCCATAGAAAGGACTGTGGCAAATGAGTATGGTTCACAGCATAGAATTTTCACTCTTTTTGTTGTTATTTGCTTACATTTTATTTTCTTTCTCATTTTTTCTTGATTGATTTGATTTTTTTCTTGTGCAGCAAGATAATTATATAAACATGTATGCATATATTGGATTTAACATATATTTTAATATGTATAACATATATTGGATTGCTTGCCATCTAAGGGAGGGGGTGGGAGGAAGGAGAGGAAAACCTAAAATACAAGGTTATGGAAGGGTCAATGTTGAAAAATTATCTGTACATATGTGTTGAAAATAAAAAAGAAAGTCTACTTTTCATCCTAAATGAAAAAAAAAATTCTCTAAAGGAGAGGTAGTATCCTAACATTGTATTAACTTGGAGGAAAAGCAGTGATTTGACAGAATGTCCCCAAGATTTATGAGAGAGGGTACCCATCAGCCTGCTGAACAATATTAAAGATTAACACTATCAATAAGTTAGAGACCATTGGACTCTTTATATCAACTTTGCTCTACTACACAACTAGCCCAACAGCCAAGTTCTAAGAAGAATGGAAAATTCCAACAAATTTCTTTTATTCTGTCTCAGAGTGAGACTGAATTCCAGGCCACAAGGGACTAGACTAGGTGGTTTTTAGGCTCACAGAAGAAGAGCTAGAAGAGATCTTGGGAACCAACTAGTCCAATTCCATTTTGCAATTGAAGAAATTATTTGATTGGCCCAAGGTTTCACAAGGGGTAATCGGCAGAGCTACTTCTTCCAAAACCAAGTCCACTTTCTTCTATACTCTATTATCTCCACTATGATTTCTTTAGGTCCCTTGACTTGAAAATAACCTTCAACAAGAGAATAGCTACATTATAAATAAATTACAGACTTGGAGAATTGAGATTGTTGCCAGTCTTCATTATTAAATAACTCATGAAAGTAATTTGAAATTCAATCTAACAATTTATTTCCCACACAATTGAAATCAATCTTAAGGTTCATATGTTGGCCTTCTTTGAAAAGGCACTCCATTTATTTCTACTTTAAATGGAATCCTCTTCTTACTCCTAGATTGATCATTGTTATATATAGTTAAGCCATCCTAATCACTCCTAAAAATAGCAGGAAGGAACCATTAGCTGTGACTGTCTTTCAGATAGAAAATGATGCAAAAACCTCATTTGAATACCATAAGGGATATGCCTGAAAGGATGCCCTACCTCCAGACAAAATCATCACTGGAAGAAATCATCTCATTCATTTTTCTGGATAGCAGCAGGATTCTGGTCCTAACAGCTGCTATCACTCATTAGAAATGGCCTCATTAAAGTCAAATCCCATGTGCCTCTGTCTTTCAAGTATTCCAGTGACAGCTCAGCAGGAAACTTTTCCAAGGAGCTAGTTAAGAGTCCAAAAATGACAATGAGGTCAAAATAATAGAAAGTTCACTTAGGCACACCGTGGAAATCTCTGGCATGATAGATTCCACATGACAACATCCAATAATATACCACAAAAGTGCAAATTTTCATTGTGAATAGCAATAAATTGTATTTTAAAGTACTTCTTCAGAAATAACATTAGCATTATGAACAAGAACCCACTAATTTATGTTTGAAACAATGCAGAGATGATATAAATTATTACATTCAACTTTAAACAGTGAAAAAATTATTACATTCAACTTTAAAATCAGAGGATCTGGGTAAAAATCTCATCTCTGACTCTTCCCATGAGACAATTTATTTTATCTCTCTGAAACTCAGTTTCTTAATTTGTAAAAGGAAGGCATTTGACTAAATAAATGACCTCAAATTCCCTTCCAGCTCTAAAGTTATGTTCTCATGAAAACTGAATAAAAATGAAAATTGTAATTCACATAATGATAAATTTCAGAGACCACTGGGTTTTTTCCCTGCCTGTAAATAAGATCATACTAAAGAAATTGTAAGTTATGTGGGAATTGGTTCATTTATTATTACCTGTAGAAAAGACATCCTAAAACTTCAGTCTATAAATTCTTCCAGTATTTTACAAAATTTTTCACTGTCAAGAGTATGTTTAACCTAAGGACCCCAAGTTGAAACTTAAACACATTTCATTTCACTCTGATCCTAGAAGAGATCAAGAATACCTGGTCTCCATCCTCAATTTTAAAACTTTTCACCATCTACAAGTTCTTAAGCTTTACCCCCATCCCTCATCTCTGAACCAGGCTAATGAATCATTCACAATTGGTGAGATCAGAATCAAATTTATTTCTGTTGAAGAATGGTTTTGTATATAATTGTATAAATAGAACCTGCCTTTGATCAGTGGGTAAATGACACAAAGTAGGAAGAATTCTAGTGCCAAAGAACTGAATGTCATTTGTGATATTACTCTAAATTATATTGTGGTGTCTTTGCTTTAGCTAAATGTTATTTGTGTGTTTTGATGCTTCTGAAAGGCATTCACAAATCACAGAAGAGACTATTCTATTTGTGATTCCAAAGGAAAGTCTGCAGATTTGCTGAACATATGGGCAAAGCTGGACCAACATATTGGAAGCTTTGAGCAATGTACTAGAAAAAAATTTTAAAGCAAATGTTTGCACACAGAAAAATGAATCACATGCATCTAGGCAAAATCAGTACAACATGCAACAATTTAAAGCAATAGACAATAACAAATTGTTCTCCACTTGTGCTCCTCAGTTCTATAACCTGCTTCTCTGTCCTCTGCCAGAGGTACTGCCTTCTGTCCATATTTATAAAGATTTAGGGCATTATCAGGGCAAGAACATAGATTAAGTCAGAAGACCTGGATTCAAGATCTAGCCTTGCCACCAACTACGTACATGGCATTGGACAAGTCTACATGGTTCAATTTCTCCATTAATTAAAACAGGAAAAAAATCACCTTATGTCATCACCTAGAATAATAGGATGACAGAAATTAGAAAGAACCTCGGAGGCCACATAGTTTAACCACCAAGATCCAAGAGGTGAATCTAAAATATTCTGATATATTATCATCCAATATCTTCTGGAAGACCTCCATTTAGCAGGAACTCACTCCCTCTCAAGGAAGCCATTCCATTTTTGGAAAGAACTAATAATTAGGAAGTTTTTCCTTTCATTAATGTCATAGGGCTTTTTGCAAGGCTCAGGGGGAAAAATAAATGTGATATGATCTGGAACAACATAAAATATTATATAAAGGAGATGTTTGTTCAACTGTATATATGTATATTTATACCTACATCCAAATCTGTGATTTCTTCTATGTCTAGGGAACTGCTAATGCAGAAGCTTCCTCTGCCTAAGGGTAATCTCTCTGTATCATCCAGTCATAGCGAATTGACCGGAGCACAAAAAGACTAAGGGATTTATAAAAAATTACAGTTAGTTTGTGTCAAAGGAGGTAGACTCAGAGTCTGCTTGACTTTAAGGTCGGCCTTCTATCTGTATATCATGCTGTTTCTCATTATTATATTATCTGCATATATGTATCTTGTATAAAATATCTTTTATTATAAAAAAATCCTAAATTAAATATATAATAAAAATGCCTAATTATGAATACAGAGAATATCAAAAGTTTTCGGGCACTTCTTAAAATTTCACCAAGTCTTTTGGGATATTCCATATTTGTAATTAGACATTTTTTCTTTCATGCTTCAGTTATATAATTTATTTAAGCTAGAAAAACTGTATGTTGCACTAAGATTTTAGGGATATTCTATATAATGGCTCCCTATTACTAAATTCTACTCAGATGTCTTTTTCACACCAAAGAGTCATCCCTATATTCTGAAAATCTATGTCAGAAGAAGGCTCTAGCAAGACTTGGAGCATTATTCCAATAAAAGACTATCTTCTGTACAGCAGCCTAACTAAAATTCAGAGAAGCTTGACTCCATGTGACAAAAGTATTGAGTTAGTGCAAGACAAAACTATTTAATTTTCTTGAGAGTAAGGATTATTTCATCTTTGTACCTGGCACATGATGGATCTTAATAAATGACACTTAATTGTGATGGATACCAGCAAAATGATCTCAATGTAATTATCCCTTTTATATTAAAGGGGTTAGGGGTATACTTCACCTCTCAATACCTCAGTATAAAATTTTTTGACCCTTACTTCACACCAGCAAAGAAATCTAAATTATTATGGTTTAAAATTATAAAATATGTTCATATTATATAATACTATATATATATATATATAATGCATTTCTAAGATTCTAAACTTTTTTTGTCATTTGCTAGCTCTTGTCCATCATTTGAAGTTTCTGCAAAACTCCCCAAATATTCTCATTTAAATTCTTTTGCTGTAACTTTACATGTGTTTTTTTGTTGTTGTTTTTTTTTTAATGGGAGCTGGGGTAGGAATAAGGAAGAGAATCTAGAATTCAAAAGTTTTTTAAAATAAGTGTAAAAAATGTTTTAAATATAACTGGGGGAAATATTAAATAAAGTAATAATAAAAAAGTAAATTTCTTATGCTGATCCACAATATATTGAAACTATCATGGGAAAAGTCTTGAAGTGGTATAGATAATTGCATTCAAGTATGTGTTACCTAGGATTTCTATTTTTGCATAGATACACTTATATCACAGATCTATTCTCTCTCATATATAGAGAAAAAAGTATAGATCTTGTTCATTTTTAAATGAAAAGCAAAGTAAATTTTGATATTATCCAAAGTCCCAGATTATTTCCATTTTCTACGTGGTAGAGAAGCAAAAGCAAGAATCTTGAAGTGCAGAAGAAAATAAATGAACCTGACTAACCCATCAGAATTCAGATTCCAGTAGCCAGACTGATTTTCTTTCTGATTTATTTTTCATCTGTGCAAATGCTTCTCTACTGAAACCTCCAATCACATAAATGAACTCTCACCAGTGGCTTCCTGAGTGCTCAAATAAATTCTGTGGCTTCCCCACTGATTTATTCTCTGGGCCACAGGCGTGTGCTACAGCAACCTCCTCACATCATTCCAAGAACAAACAAAACAAAAGGCAGATAATTTTAAAATATTGGCCATTCTCAGTTGAATTTATTATTGCATAACATGATGGTGGGTTCTGTTGCATCCTCCAGCAAAGACTATTGCCAAAATACCGTAGGTAATCTGTAACAATTTCACATATTAAGAAGCAATTTATTGCCTTTACAATTA